>NW_024610355.1:0-124999 GCF_016920785.2 Ixodes scapularis | reverse complement strand
GTCGAGGTAGTTGAGAGCCTGAAATCTGCAGTAACGAAGGTTCAGGAGTTTATTGCCTTTCTCTCGGCTAAGTACGACTCTGTGCTGTCGACAGCCACGAACAACGCAGCAGCTATAAACGAACTGCGCAGCGAAACCACATCACTGAAAACAGTGGTAACGGAGCAATCTCAGATAATCGAGTACCTGCAAGAAGAGCTCAATGACAGTGAACAGTACAGTCGTCTCTCAAACATCGAGATACATGGACTTCCTCAATCCCCAACTGAAAATTTAGTCTCCTTTGTCAGTGAGTTGGCGTGTAAGCTAAGCCTTGGTAACTTTCGGCCAAATGATATAGTGGCAGTGCATCGTCTGCCTTCTCGACGCGATGGCCCTCCAGGTGTCCTGGTTAGATTGGCATCCGTGTCACTAAGAGAGCAGTGGCTTGCCACACGAGGTAAGCTGCGTACCTTGGCGGCAGACAGTTCGTTGCCAAAACTCTACCTGAACGAGAATCTAACGCGAAGGAACAGGGAACTCTTTTGGATGGTGCGTGAGAGGGCAAGGGTCAAGCAATATAAGTTCACTTAGATGAAAACTGGGAAGATATTTGCGAAGAAGTCAGAAAGCTCGCCTATAGTGCGCATCTATGGGATGGTCGACTTGGAAAAGATTGTCTAATTTTTTTCGTTTCTTGATGGCTTGAAAATAAGGCGAGATAACCACCACTTTGAAAAATGAAAGTACAGTTTCATCGATGTTCAGATTTTTCTTTTCAACGTCTCTTGAGCCCAGTCAACGATACTGCTCTTGGCTTATTACATGTAAATATTAGGAGTATTCGTAAATATTGGAACCAGTTTGTAATAACTATAAACAGTGTGATGTCAATAATTGATGTTTTTGTGGTAACAGAGATCAATGTTAAAGAAGAGTTTTGCAGTGCCTTTCAGATACCGTGATATAAATCATGTTTTCTTGCACGACCAATTGATCGAGGAGGAGGAATCGCGATATTCGTTAAAGACTCATGGTGTACTGAAAACTTTGATGTAGATTTTTTTCATTCCGAGTCTTTGTCCTTAAGGTTATGGAATTCTGAGTGGTCGTTGTTCTCATTGGCACTGTACAGACCTCCGTCATCTAAAGCTTTAAACTTTTTAGAAGAACTCAGAGATGCACTTGGAAAATTTCAGTCCGTCGACATCTGTATGATAGGTGATTTTAATATTGACACCCTTCAACCCATTAACTTCCTTGTTTGTGACTATCTGAATTTATTAGCGGAGTTTGGTCTAGAAGAACTGATTCTAGCTCCGACTCGAGAGGAACTTCTGGGTGATCATCTCGTTGCTTCATGTCTTGGCCATATTAGCGTACGCGCCGCAAATGTCGTTGCGCAGTCAGCTGTAATAGAACAAAAACTAGCGGACCATTACTTTGTTGCGTGTCAACTTACATCAAAACTTAGCGTTAAAACAAAAACAGAAACAACAAAAAGATTTGAAATAATTGATAAAGTAAGGTTTGGTGAGTTAGTTAAGGCCTATAATTGGGATAGTTTGTTGTCCATTCAAGACTTCGTTGAAATTTACAGTACGTTTAGAAATCAATTCGGCTCTTTCAGGGAGCAATCCAAAAAGATTATTACTGTCAGGCGGCGTCAAAATGCACAAGTGTGGTTAACAGGGGATATCTTGTCATGCATTAAGTATAAAGATGCTTTATGGGCTAAATGCCGACGTTCTCCTAAAAATGTTAAGTTAAAAATAGAATTCCGCGCTACGCGAAATCGTGTAAATGCGCTTATCCGGTGCGCTAAAAGAAAATACTTCCGAGAGAGATTTTTTAAGGTAAGGTCAAATATTCGTGAAACTTGGCGTTTACTAAATCAGTTGCGCGGCTCTGGTGTTAGGAGATCCATTGATGATTCACTTGAGAAAGTATTTGATCTTATTACGACAGTGGCTGAGGATTTCAACAAGTTTTTTGCTAAATTTTCTGGAGTAGCGCCTAACGATGCTACGTTCTCTACAGAATATCTAGAGTCTAATGTTTCCTCGGCTTTCCTTCCTCAAATGACCGAGCTTAATCTACGAACTTGGCTTTTCAGTTTCAAAACAAACAAGACGCCTGGCATAGATGGCATCAGTGCAGAAGACCTGCAACGGAATTATAATTCTATAAAACACGTGCTTATTTATATGCCAAATGGTTTTATTTCTTCCGGGATTATCCCAGATAACTTAAAAACATCACTTGTAAAGCCTTTATTTAAAGGAGGAGAGCGCAAGAAGCTTGACAATTACCGCCCAATTTCTATTTTACCCTGTATAGTCCAGATCTTAGAAAAACATATCCTTCAATCTATGACGGGGTTTCTTGATCGCTTTAACATTCTATCGCCAACTCAATATGGGTTTGTCAGTGGACGTGGGACCCAGCCACTTCTGGAAGATTTTGCTGATGAATTGAATCATACCTTTGAGAAGCATCAGGTTGCTTGCGCACTTTTTATTGATGTGGCAAAGGCATTCGATACCGTGAGTCATAATATTTCACTAACTAAATTGCAAAACATTGGATTCCGCGGCCCATTCCTTTCACTACTTCAGAACTTTTTGTCGGGAAGGACACAACTAGTTTCCATAGCGAATATCCGAGGCTCCAAAGTTAACTTAAAAGATGGGGTTCCTCAGGGATCCGTTTTGTCACCTCTCCTTTTTAACATCTTTGTAAACGATATGTCCAGGGCAGTTTCCTCATGTAAATTATTTCAATACGCTGATGACACGGTATTGCTATCGTAACACCTTGATTATGTTGCAGGAATCACTTTACTCCAAGACGGCACTTGTCACCCCTACATGACTGGTTTAGAGCTAATTGTCTCACGATCAATATACATAAAACTAAGCTTGTTTGCTTCCATAACCCACTTAAACTTATAACCACCGATTATCCACTTTATATGCATACATTTCGGTGTACACCTTGCGACTGTCGTCCTGTGTCTTATGTGGATTAAGTTAACTATCTAGGAATACAATCTGAGAGTGACTTGTCGTGGAAAGCCCATTTATCACAACTTTGTAGAAAACTGCGAAAAGTATCCTGTTTTCTGTATAATGCCAAATCTCTAATACCCATTTCTACCAAAAAAACAATAACTCACGCGTTAGCATACAGTGTATTACGCTACGGAATAACTATTTTTGGTCACAACCCAGGACTATAGGGCAAAAAAATGGACTAAGTTTTAAAAGGAATATTTAAAAGCATAATGTACGATGCAACGTCACAAACTGAAGAAGAAATGCTAACATGCTTGGGTTTGCCTTTTTTTATCCTTTACTTGTACACAGGGTTGTTCTAAAATACTTCTGGAGCGATAATTTTAAGATACCTCGTGTCTTATGTAGACCTCTTCGGCGTGTTGAGCGGTTTGAAGTGTCTTTCGTAGAAACAAAGTACGGAAAAAGAGTGCGAAAATTTTACGTTCCATTTATTTTCAACAATTTACCAGATGATATCTATGCTGTGGACTCTTTAAAAAAATTGAAAGTATCACTTCAAGGTATTAGGGAGAAGTTATGACTGCATGTTTCTGTTTGCATACGTTGGAATGACCATCATCACCTACATTGTTCTGCATCTGTAGTTGAATTTGAGTTGTGAACTTCTTGTTTGTGGGGACTCTTTCAAGCATGAATTGTAGGGTGCTGTCCCACAAGCCGCTTCTGGCTTTGACAGGCCCGTGTATCGGCCTTGTTAAATGCGTGTTCCAATAAAAATGTATTATTATTATTATTAATATTATTATTATTATTATTATTATAGCATTGAAATATATTTGGGCGCGAGGGCTTGTACAACATAAACCGTGAAACACTCACAAAAAAGAAAAATTTAGAAATAATAACGAGAAAGTTCCCGTCAAAATGATGCGTGGTAAAGTACACTAATACTTTTATTTGGTAGAAACTTCCCATCGTGTATAATCCTTGGCACAAATAAACATTTTAATGAATCTCTGGCATGCATACTGACACAGAGCAAAGTTGTTTCATATCTTAGCTGGAGAAGAAGGGCCGCAGAAGTTGTAGTTTTTTTTCACTAAGTTATAACGATCGTGCGATAAGTTAAACTATAATTTTAACCTCCTGATCCTACGTCAAACTTCACAAGGCTAAAAGCTAGTGGTCGCACTGAGTTCAGAAACAGAGTCAGTATCACAATACCTGCTATCTGTAAAACGCAAGCTTTTTTTTTATATTATCATTAAAGTTAACGTGAGACACCGTATAAATATCCCATGCTATGTCTGCCTATACAAAACAGAGTTCGCGATGTTTTGTAACCGGCCAAGGGAAGCCTTTGTTATGCATAGTTCAAGTCTCTTCTCACATTCCTGCGTTAATTTAATGTGCTATACATGTAACACGATTAATGTGAAAATTTACCTGTAGATTGTAACTGATAATGAGTGCGAGGTGTTTATATCTGGTAAGCTGTGAAGGGAGTGAACGTACACACTCTAGTTAAATTAACTATTTTTCTGTTTTTTGCGGATATGTACAGATGTATTGAGGTTTAAGAACATCTGCCAATTATCGCACCATTCATAAGTTTTATTTAAGGCGGCACTACAATTATCTTGATCAAAGGATGAGTCCATATTGGTATACATAACTATATTATTAGCAAAATAGATGTAAGGTAACAGGAATGCAACAATTTATATCATTCATAAAAATGAACAAAAAAAAAACATAAAAGTGACCACGAATATAACTCTCGTCCTCTTAAAATATTCCAAACGTATCCGTCATAACAGATTGCTCTGCTTTCTACTGAGAGCAATATAAACCTAATGAACTCTCCTCTCTTTTCAGATCACCACAGGCTTCACTGTAGGAACCCGAACAAGATGCAGAAACTGCTGCCATAGACGAAAAAAAAAACGCAACCTCAGGAGTTGTCAAGTTGAAAACGTTCCATCTAGAGCATCAAGTTGTTTCGTCGAAATCCATGGATACAACCAGAGTTTGCACTGTGACGGTTTAAAGGCTTGGACATACTTAAGTGGCTTAAATCTCATGTCAAAAGCAATAAGAACTAGATACTATCGGGTAGCGCGTACTGAACAATCGGATGAAGGAAGCAGTCTTTACTCCATCACGGAGGCTAGGACGTAGGGCTGCAGCTCCAACCTCCAAAACAGGACGTCCATATTGAACCCTGTGAAAAGGTCTCATCGCGCTCCAAGAAAATAAGCGTCGGTAAAAAAAAAAAAAACAAAAAAAAAAAAAACGTCTCTAGGTATTTTTCGAAAGAAGGTCCAAAGGCACCCTTTTTGTTTCACAAAAGCGCGAGCACACAGAACTGTACTCTGCCTACGTGGATATCAGAAATATTGAGCAAAGTGAGCTGTAGGAGTTGAGCAACGAGGAGCACGACGTGAGGTCGAGTGGCTTTCAAGAGGCGTGGTTCACAGTCACAATCTAATCTGTAACCTATAAACGTGATCTGGTAAACTTAGTGGGAACGCTGTACAGAAATAATTATTCACTAGACAGTTTCGAGAATGAATACAACGAAAGACCTCAAGAAAGAACGATTGGCGGATATAGCGTAATCGTACTCCCTCGATCAACAAGGCAAAGCAATTGAGCGACGCAAAACAATTTGACGGGCTTTTCGTCCCGTGTGAACCGCTTCTTCAGTTCTTATCCCTCATTCTTTAGTTATAGCCATATCTGAACCTAGTCAAGGCCATTAGCTATGTGGTAGGGCTTTTGAACGGAAACCTGCAAGACTACAAAATATACACATGAAACTATTTAAGCCGGCCTTTTTTTCTTGCGCCTAAGAACGTCAAGACTTTATCAAGATTTCACTTCAGCAGTTATTTCAGTAAAGTACACCGTTTCTAACATGGGTATACTTTCATGGGCTTTACGTGTTTCAGTGACGCTCGCGCATGCTGCCGCTTTAACGATCGGTGGCGAATGCCCCTTCTGGAAGGACATTGTTCAGGCCCCAGGATTCAGACGGCACGTCTTGGCCATAGCAAGATCGGCTCGGCTGGATGTCGGGATACCCCCAGAGTTCGGGGTTGAAGAGATACACCTTTTAACAAACTTTCTAAAGAAAGCGCCAATCTCCGTCAGAATATTCACCGAGGAAAACGGTTTCTGCAGCGGAGCCGACTGCGACAGAGTGAGAAATGACCGCCGTGCAGCCCTGCTCCTCTTTTGTCGTACAACCGTCTGGACAGTGCAACACAAGCAACATTTTAACCCTTACGCCATTTATTTACACGCCATTTCCGCCGACCTGCGCGACTATGCGAACGCCCCCTTGAACGTTCAAGTGACGATGCCGAGCGACTTTCGGCTTTTGAGTGGAAGCGGAGTTTTCAACATTACGGTTCGTGAACGTCAGATCCTGGTGACCGAGAATCATCAGGTGCGGCTCTTAACAAGGGAAAACGAGTCTCCAGAAGCAACTGCAAATGTATTCGGTAAAGAGTTGCCGCTCCATGGAAAACACATCAGAATATTCTGTCTCTATCCGTACCTCTGCAATACGACTACACTCGCCGCGTTGCCAGAAATCACCCGCACAGCAAACGCTTCATTCGAGGTCATCCCTATAAAATCTCGGACGGAATTAAAGGATGTCTGGATCGAACTCCTGAATGAGCCGACGACATTGCGGTATTTTTTAGACTTTATAAGGGTCAACAGTCTGTTCCCGTCTACTGCCGTCCCATGTCATTACGACCCTTTAACCTATTTTTTTTACGTCAAGGGACTGATACCCATGCCGAAAGAGGCGGTACTTCTTTTGCCGTTTAATCTGCCAGTTTGGGTGGGCCTCTTTATTTCTTTCGCTGTGTGTGTTCTGTCAAGTTTCCTTGTCACCAAGTTTCAAAGCAGTAGACCCATACACTTTCACACATTGGCTATGATCCTTGGGGCGTCCCTGATGCGTCAGAGTTACTACACCCCTGACGCGGCATCACGCAGTCAGTCCTTCAGAATAATTCTCGCAGTGTGGTCTCTGACAGTGATGGCAATGGCAACAGGATTTCAGGCTGTCCTGGTATCGCTGTTATGGAAGGTTCCCTTAGATGGCGAGCTCCCAGATGTCACTGTTGCTAAGCGTCCAGACAATCATAAATTCAGACTTTGCATTCCGAGCTTTCTTTTTGATCAAACATTCACTCATTTGAAACGGCGGGGTAACCTTTTTGGAACATGGAAGGGCAAAATATGGGAGTCTTGCCTCGACCAATCCGATAACATTCTCTTTAAGAACGAGGCAAAAACCGTCTTTATGATGTTCGGTTCAGGATTGGCGAGAACTGAAAAACACAAGGAACAACTTTTTAGCAGAGGATACGTGCAGGTGGCAGACGTGCATCCAACTATTGTAAGCGGTCCAGAGATAAGGGTGACATCTCCGTACCTAAAGGCCATCGTTAAACTTTTAGAGGGGGCCTTTGAGTCGGGCATATTTGAACGCGCTGTCCGCATTGCACAGATAAAGCGAAGCGTCAAGCATGGGCCACCGACTGAGTTCTATACCTTGGGTAACGCAGCGATGAAGCTCAGTGACCTTCGTCCCTGCTTTTTTGTCTTACTTCTGGGAACCACTCTTAGTTTTCTCGCTTTCGCAGTGACGGTGGCAGTCCACCGTAGCCAGCTGAGGACGATCAGAACAGCTCCTGAATACCTTAAATGAATCAAGTGAAAAAGTAAGGTGCTACGAATTGGTTTACGCTATAGGTTCGTATAAATATATTTTTAAAAATACCGTGCGATGACACATGTACGGAACATTCAGATAGCGATAGTGCATGAGATGTAAACGATGGTACAAAATGTTTGGCAGGAACTATACTTCTTTTTCTTTCTCTGAAAAGACAGCAAGCTCTCTCGTTACATCTCTTGTCGGCAAAGTAGAAGGAAAGCAAGTGTTTATGACGCGTCCTTGGCGCATGGGGAACACAAGGCAGGGAACGCCACTGAAAGGACAATATGAAAAGCGCGCAAAGAACGCTTGAACACCAGGCAGCCAAGCTCGCGCTGTCATAGGCTGAGACCGTGGGATAACAAAAGCACTATATTTGGTGGGGTAACAAACGGACTGGGTGCGCAAAGAGCAGACAAACTTGCGGACCATATAAAGTATGTTGTTTATGTATCTTCTCAGCAGTGTATACAGGCTTCAGAAGTGTGCAATAGATACGTGTAAGGCTGTTTGGAAAAGCACGTGCGGTACCTCGTGACCAGTAATGAACCCATTATAGAGTTTTAAAGGCGAGGTCCTGCCAATCCTGCCAATTTCACTGGCAGGACAGAACGACAGCGGGACTACTTCCCGTCAAGGGCGTTCCCTTTATCTCACCAGTCCAAGCGTTTCCCGATAAAGTTAGTTAACCCGTGTTTCCGCTTCGCCCCCGCCCCTTTTCCATCTCTGCGTCCTTCGTATTGCGCTCCAAAGTCAAGCGAATAAACAAGCCTTGTGCAGTTATCCCAAAACGAAGGAATGCTCCTGTGTCTGTCCCTCTCACGGTGGAAGAAATACATTTAGGTGATGACTCTGGCCACTCTTCCCATGGGTAGCGAGTGACCAGATTGTGTTCGGAGGTAGCCTCGAACCAGGAGTGGTTAGTTCCGCGCCGCCGCAGAGGGCGCTGAGCAATTTGAGCACCGCGGGTATGAGGTCCCTTCTCGGCGGCCACGGTGTAGGCGACGTGACGTGCTCCATTTTTCGCGGTGTGGTGGTGATGGCGGCCAGTGGCTGGCCTCTTTTTTTTCTTTGGCGCTGTGTAGATCGCAGGTGCCACCATCGTGCACGAAGGTAAGCTTTAACCTGAAGAAGAAGAAGTTATGATATAAGGATGGGAAAGACGTGCTTCGTTCCCAACTGCAATTCGGGGTCTGGAAACTGTGCGGAGCGAGTGTCCTTGTCTAAAGCTTCATTTTTGGGGACAAATTCGGAAAATACATATATGTTTGTCCCGTTAATACGGTCAACTCAGTTTAAGAACGATCTTTTGGGGGAACGGAGGCGTCCATATTAACGAGACATCACTGTACCAATACAATTATAAACAACATAACTAAATTCAATCTTGCTACGTACTAATAAAAAATACAAAATGAATATACAAGCTGACAAAAGGAATTCACGCGTTATTCTCGAAATAACACCTAGCGACCGATAGGTAGCATATGTGATGTTGGAAACGTGTTCTTTGAATGACAATGATCAATCAATATATACTCCTAAATCGCTCGTGCATTCAACCCTACGCAGACGTAGGTTCTCTAGACAGTAACCAAAACTTATGAATTCCAATTTCTTAGAAAAGGACATAACTACAGCTTTTTAGGATTTAGCGTTAACAAATTGCTGCAACATCAATGGTTCACAGCATTATCATCCTCAAGCAGCATTTCACAGTCATAGATAGATGACACCTGCCAACCAATTTGATGCCGTCAGCATATTACAAAATATTGCCGCGAGCGCACCGGACCAAGCAGTCAACGCGCTCGTGGCCTAACGGTTATGGCGCTTGTTTTCCGCGCAAAAAGCCTAACACGCCAGCAGTCGACGCAAGTCAAACAAACCACAAACAAAGAATAACTGGGGAAACTAAACGTTTATTGGGGCAAACTTGTGCCCAAAAATAAAATAAATAAGGAAACAGAAGAAAGCAGAGCGTCGCGGGCGTCGAAGGCGGCGTAACAGCAGAGTCGAACGCAGGGCGAGACCGACTCTGGCTCGCCACGCGGAGCCCCTTTTGTACACGCGGTGCTTCTGGAACAATCGGCCTGGAAGATTCGGCTCGTAGAACATTCTGACCTAGAAAAAGCAACACGATTCTCGAATTTACCAGAAGATAATATTACAGTCAACAAAAAGTGTAACCTCGGCCAGGCATTGAACCCTGGTTTTTTGCATGGAAAACAAGCGCCATTACCGTTAGGCCACGAGCGCGTTTACTGATTGGTCCGGTGCGCTCGCGGCAATATGCGAGTGGCGGACACAAGAATCCAGATCATTTATAAAAACGTTGAATAAAATAGGCGCTGGTACTGACTTCTGTGGTACACCAGAGAAAGACACATAAGGTCCAGAATGATGTCCTAATATTCGAACGAAGTTTTTCTTACCATCAGATAGTTTGAAAAAAAAAAAATTGCCAAGCTGGTTATTTACCTCACATGCCCCCAATGTATGTACAAGAATTGAATGATTCGTTAAGTCAAACGCCTTCGACAGATCAAAGTATACGGCAGCCACCTGACATCGCTGGTCGGCATTTGGCGAAACGAAGTCTTAACATGACACTAGATTGGTCTCTACCAGGGTGTAAGATAGACAGGTGGGGAAACGGCCCATAGAAACCTACCGCAGCGCCGTGACCGGATTGTGTACTCGTCTGCTTGTGGGATTTGCGACAGGTGGCGCTGCGGCGAGAAGAAAAAAAAATTGGAATCGGATTTGCTTGGAACTTTATGGGAGAGTACGCAAAATAGACCGAGGGCATGACAGTCCTCCATTGAAAATCTAAGATAAACAATCTCCGTCAGTTTAGCCGATCGCCGGCGGTCGCCCACCCGGAGTGAGAGTTCGCGCTGCTCCACATAGATGGTGCCACAGAAAAAGAGAAACCTGAGGGGGACACAATCCGGTCGCTCATTTGGCTCTCGTTTCCCCACCTGTCTGTCTTACACCCCGGTCTTTACATACCTGCCAGAGAAGAAACCATGTTGTGAAATGCTAATTTTACATTTAAAACATTGTGACAAATGTTCAACTAAAACAATTTCAAAAACTTTTGAAAAAGCACAGAGCAAGTATACCGGCCTGTAATTCATTACGTCAACGGTCTTGCCACCTTTGTGAACAGGCACAATGCAGAATCTTTCCAAAGCTCGGGAAAAGTAAAACTTGGTAGAGACAAGTTGAAAATATGCGTAATTATGGGCGTAAGAATTGGGGAACAATCTTTAACAATAAAACATGGGATGCCATCAAGAGCCATAATGTGAAATTACGGTCGTACAACTTACTTGTAAGACCTAAACATGAATACGCCAGCATTGTACGGGACCTCTTTTCCAATAAAGATATAAATAAGCTATAGTGAGGTCAAAGGCGGGCAGTCAGATATATTTACGTTGAATTCAAACGATCCGACTCACCCTCCTCAATAATGCAGATAAACGAAGTTGACTTGTTACCTGTTAAAAGGCAAGAAGGAAAAAGCCTAGGCTCAAGTATTTGATTCTTCTTGCAAACGATAGGCTTTCTATTAATCGCCACTGATATCTGCGACCAGTTACTACGAGACAAACCCGACATTATCATCCACACTTACTGACTCTTTTCTTTACTCGCAGCAATCTTTTTAAACTTCCTTTTTTCCCCAAAACAATCAGTGACGGGGAATTCTCTTCCCACTGAGTTAGCCGTCTACTCCCAGTTCATGACCGCACAGGTTCTCACTGCTACGTTACCTGCTGCCCGTAGCTTTTATGTTCAGTATAAAAGATCGTTATTTGTATCTCCTGTCGAAGGCATCGCTTCTATATTGTTGCCTACTGAGTTATTTACTCTCTCGCATTCACTCGTTGACCAGCGCCCCCGGAATGAGTTTGGGAGAAAGGGGGGGGGGGGGGCGGGGGCGGTGAGTACACTGCGTGCTTGACATGGTTGACGAGGTGAAACGCTCTCCCCCGTTGCTACCTTTGGCTAGTACTGCAATGCTGTAGCCGAAAAGTGAAGTTCTGTCCAACGAAGTATTGCGGACGACCCGCAATATACCGACCAGTCATTGTGGTATCGAGTGCAGATCGTTAACCAGAAGGTGAAAGCAAAACTGCCTCGAACGTTCGTGACGCACGAGCAGTTGTTTTCTCTCGTCTCGCAACACGGTCATGTCTTTACCCAGTTAGAAACAAACTTGTGTTCTTATCAGGCCTACGCTGTGAAGGAAATCGTTGGAGCGCTATTGTTCTGAAGAATGCATGCAAAAGAGTAGCCCATCATTTCCCGCTGTGCACTTTGCCTACTGGGATTTCCCATGTCCACTGCGAATGTGGAAAGTGCATTCGCCATGTGTCGCGTTGTAAGTCGAAAAGAGCGTGCTGCAGTGAAAGAGTGCGACATAGGAAAATTAGTATATATTTGCAACGAGAAGTTGTAAAAAGTCACAAAAACTCCCACTGCGAGTGTTTCATTTCATTTCATTTATTGGTTCCCATTAAGACCCACGAGGGGTATTACAAAGGGGGGACATTTGGCAGGACAGTGTCAAAACAAAAGAACGCTAGTAATATAAAACAAGAAAATTATCACAGATGGAGATGAACGGCAACATTATCGGCGAATTTCTGTGGGTCTATGATTGTGACAATGGCTTCGGGTAGTTGGTTCCAGTCACTAATAGCAAGCTGAATAGGCGAGAACTTGTAAAGGTTAGTTCTGGGAATGTCAAGGTGTAATTTGCAGGGGTGGTCAAGTCGGCGTGAGATAAAAGGAGCAGGTTTACAATAGATCGACTTACGAGATGGAGAGTGATAAAAGAGTTTGTGAAGCAATTTCAGTCTGTTTAACGTTCTACGGTCTTTCAAAAGAGGAAGCTGTAGAGATGATTTTAGAGAGGTTACACTTACTGGGAAGTTGTAGTTTCGCAAAATGAAACGAGCTGCCTATTTTGAATTGACTCTAATTCTTTTTCTAAGAAGACTTGGTGAGGGTTCCAGATGGCTGAAGCATATTCCAGAATAGGTCGTATTAGAGCGGTATAAGCTGTTAGTTTAGTTTTTTGAGATGCGAGGTAGAGGGAACTTCGGAGAAAACCGAGCAATTTGTTAGCTTTGGCTGATATATGGTTAACATGATATTCCCAAGAAAGATTACTGCTTAGGAAAACTCCGAGGTACTTATAGTGCATCACTTGCTCTATGTGGTTGTTGAAAAGAGTATAATTAGATTTTGTCGGAACACGTTTAGTAACAAAGACCATGAACTTAGTTTTTTGAACATTAATCTCCATCTGCCATTTTCCACACCAAGACTCGATCTTGACAAGGTCATTTTGCAAAGTGCTACAGTCATTTACATTATGAATTCTAGAGTACATCACACAATCATCTGCGAACAATCTTATAGTCTAGTTAATACAGAGAGACAAATCATTAACATAAATCAGAAATGATAACGGTCCCAGCACGGTTCCCTGTGGTACACCTGATCTTACTTGCATGGTCGTAGAAGACTGTTCATGAAGAGAAACATACTGTGTTCTAGATGTTAGAAATGATTCGATCCAATTTATAACGCCTCTGTCGATATGAAAAGAGTGAAGTTTTTGAAGCAATCGAGAGTGGGGAACTTTATCGAAGGCTTTTGAAAAATCAATGAAGATGGCATGAATATCTGTCTTGGCATGTAGGCTTTCATGAATATCTGTAGTCAATTCAAAAAGTTGCGATTCACATGAGAGAGACCGTCGAAAACCGTGCTGGTTTGCAAACAATAGATTATTGGAAGACAAGTGATTCATTATTTGTGAATATATGACATGCTCCATCAGTTTACTAGGTACACTCGTTAACGAAATAGGTCTGTAATTTGTTATACACATTGTAGAACCGTTTTTGAAAACTGGGGTTACTTTAGCATGTCTCCAGTCGACTGGTATGTCACAGGAGTACAACGACTGATTGAATAAACTGGATAATAAAACACATGACACTTCTTTGGTTAGCTTAAGTAGTTTAGTTGAAATACCATCGGGCCCAGAGGCGGAATTGAATGGAAGATCATTTATTAGTTTTTCAATGCCGGCTGGTGAAACGTCGAATTTGGCCATTTTATGAACAACTTCATGGGGTGAAATGGGCATAGGTAATGGGAATTCTTCCTCTGTGAAAACACTACAGAAAGCTAGGTTCATGGCTTCACAAGCTTCTAATTCGGTTAGATCATTCCCGTCGGGATCAATAAACTTGGAAGGTAATCTGTCTCTGGGGGGCCGAATCGCTAACCAGAACTTTTGAGGGTTTGTTATGAGTAGATTTTGGAGATCGCAATCAAAATACTTATGCTTGGAGTTTTTTATCTGGTACTTATATTGTGAGGCACTCTCGCGATATCTGATCCAAGTATCTGGAGAGCCCGTTTGATTTGGCGAGTCTGAAGAGGCGTTTCTTTTTCCTAAGGAGCTTTGTGTGCTTAGCAGAAAACCAGGGCTGCTGGGAACTGGATGCAATGCAGACCCTGGGCACAAATCTGTTTAACGACTCAATAGGAGCCCCTTTAACCAGTCTCCAGTTCTTTTCGACAGTTCTACTTTGAAACCCTCGAAAAAACGTAGTGGCAAAATTAGACATATATTGGTGAATTGCATCTATGTTTGCACGCGGGTAACTAAAAATAACTTTCTTAAAGGTCAGCCGTCGTAATATTGAAATTGAAAGTACAACGTTAATTGGGATGTGGTCACTAAGCGGCTCTAAATATGTAATTGCGCTTACAAGTTCAGTGTTAGTAGTAAAAAAGAGATCAAGGACAGCTGTGCCTCGTGTTGGCTGATTTACCACTTGTGATAAGGAAAGGGCGGTGGTTATATTAACGAATTCCCGGCTTGAAGTGGACAAAGACGACCCGTAAAAGGGTGTTCCGTATGCAGGTACTGTAGGCCACTCGATGTCCGGGTAGTTGAAGTCGCCAGCTAGTGCGATTGTATCCATTGGGAATTGGTTAACTAAGGTTTCTAAATGGTCGTTTAGTAAGGATGGGAAGTTAGTAGCTCCTGGTGGTTTATAACAAGCTACCACAAGAAGATGAGCAGTAGGAGTACTGATTCGAACCCAAACAACTTCAATATTAGGGGCAATTCCAGACTGAAGGACATTTAATGAATTTATCACAGCAATAAGTACTCCCCCACCCTTCTTTCCCTGCCTGTCGTTCCTGATTATGTAGTAAGAGGCCAGCGCGCTTAGCTCGGAATTCGGTATCTCGGAGTTTAACCATGATTCAGTTAGTACAACAACGTCAGCAGAACATGAATGCATAAGAGAATATAAATCATCTTGTTTACGATAAATGCTCCTTGCGTTTGCTACTAGGAATGAGATGGACGTAGAGCGATTTGTATTAATATGCCTATTGGTTGGTTGTTACGTCTGAGTAAGCAGGACAGTGTTTGAAAGTTTGTCGAACCTGTATTGACTTCTTCCGATAAAAAGCTTATCGTGACGCAGCTTAAATTCACTCCCCTGGTTTTTTGCAAATGATATCAGCGCTTTTCTAGCTGCACGAGTGTCTGGTGATAAGTCTTCACTAAGGCGGAATATTGTTCCCTTGAGTGCCGGCGCTTTTGATAGTATTAGTTCTCTATCTTTGTAAGAATTAAATTTGATGATGACCGGACGGGGGTTTGCTTCATTTCCGCGGTAGGGCCCTATTCTGTGCGCGCGTTCTATAGCTTGGGGTGAAAGACAGACACCCAGCCTGGTTTCACAGAAGTTAATAGCTTTCTCTTCCGATTGTTTCCAGGATTCACCGGGGACATCGGGGATATTGTAGAGCAAAAGGTTATTTCTTCTCGACTGGTTTTCGAGGTACTCGCATCTTTGTGTTGGCAAGCCTAGGCTAGCAGAGTTTTCCTCAGTTCTGGCTAAAACCTTCACAACCTCTTCTTTAACCTCTTTTAAGCCAGCACACACGCCTGCTTAATTTCTTGTATTTGAGCTTTAAGAGCACCCAACGCTTCGTCTGTCTGATCCTGCCTTTGCTGTAGGGACTTAATTTCATTCAGTATCGTTTGTTGTCCTGCGTTCAGTTTGGTGAGCATAGGCAAGATTAGATCCGTATTTGCACTGGAATCAGAAACAGGGCCCGGATTTGTTTCTACGTCATCGCACAACAATAAAAGTTTCTTCAAATAACCCACGACACTATTCCGAACAAGGCAGACACGCTCATACACTTGTGAAAATATTGACTGCGTAATAAAAGTGTATCCGTACTTATCTTGTATCTCTGCAATTCAAGATAATCTTTATAACAGGTTGATTTCACGCCAAAATCCTGAAAAACTGAATTCTTCGTACAATAAAGATTTAAAAACAAACACTTCAAAGAAGTCCGAAATCTGCGTGCCATAAACAAACGCTCTGAAAAACTACGAATTCGCGAAAAACTATAAACTCTGCAACACCCTCGGAATTCGTTCAAAAATAAACTCCGAAAACTTATAACCCTACCTGTAATGCATTAAATGCATTACAGAACTTTTAATGTAAAATCTGTGGCATTTTTTTATGTTCTTGTTACAAATTATATTCTAGAGTAGATACCTCCTTAATGCAATCTTTTTAATGCAGTTCTAAACATAAAATGTGAAGGCGAAAAGCCAAATAAATATATAAGAAACACTTCATATCAAAGACATGATGCTTTGAGAGCTTGCGAAGTTGCCAGCTTCTTTAGAAAATTAGACATATTAATTTAACTGCAGTATTAGTACTGCAAAGGCTGAACCACGCACTACTACATATTTTTTTTTATGCAGCTGGTTTAGTTTGGAAACACCTCTAGAGATGTTCGCTCTGCTTCACTAAGATATATATCTAAAATATTCGAAAGGTGATATATTATATTGAAAAGTATTATCAAAGAACTTTTACAACACTAATTCTTCTTGTATACATCTGTTCTCGCTAGGGCCAACTCTATTTTGGCATCATTCAATTTGCTGTTCTAATATTTCGTGTAGGTACCTCACTTTTAGTTTTTATTTACTGCTGGGTAGTTTCAACAAGGAGCATGCAAAGTGCGCCTTGTTGAAAATAGTTTAATTGGGTCTTTCTTAATGCGCTCTACAACTTTCCAATTCATACCTCGGCTTTTAAACGAAGATTGCAAAAGTTAGCTTGTTAGTCTTAATTAAATAACTAGGCGCCTTAAAACAATTTCGTGCACTTTCGCAAGAGACTTGCTAACAGCGTACAGTTGGTTTCACTCCCGCAGAACGCCCCGGTGTTTTTTTAAAGTTCGGTGCAACTTATCTGGGACACCCCGTATACATGCACTGGCAGTGTACATTTAGTACACTAAAAGCATACATGTAGTGTACTAAATGTACATTTATATTATGATAGATGTACACTCGAGGTGCACTTATGGTATACTACACATGTACTTGGGGTGTACTAAAACTATACTATTTTGTTTCGTAAAAGTGTGAAGCTAGTACGATTTCTGTACATATCCTAAGTTCACTATTAGTATACATTCAGTATACTGATTTTGAACGACTTTTCATTAAGGGTGTGCTTTGTTTTCGTCCAGCCCACAGACACATAAAATTATTGTTCATCACATAAAAGGAGCAACATACTTTTATATGTTTGAGAAGTTGAATATGCGTTTGGAAGACATATGTTATTTAAATCAGCTTCAAAATAAAACATTTGTTTAAGGTTCTCTCAAATCACTTTTCCGGCGTTTTTATCCTCGATAGGCACTATCGAGGATAAAAACGCCGGAAAAGATTAGCAGAGCATATTTTAGATAATTTGAGAGTGCATTTAATTATTATGTATATCTTTAGGGTGATCGGCCCTTCAGGCAGCAATAAAATAGTTTTTATTGTCATTAATAAATTTTACTACATGAAGTTCACATAACCGCTTGAGTTCGACACAGGAGGATGATACTCGAGAATACGCCATCTGTTAAGTCTGCGGGACGCGCTTTTTTGTTCGCTGTTCGGCAGTGCGAAACAACGGATAGCGGGCTATGCCAAAAAGGACTGTGTGCTCATGTTAAAGGTCTGAAGGCAAATACATTGAATGTGCTGAAAGAGAGAAAATAAATGGTATTCTTCTAAATAATCCCATACAGGACGGCTTACTGCAAAAATGAATGTATAGAGATGCAGGTTTTAAACGTAAACATGTTTGACGGAACACCGTCTGGTTGGGTCAAAAATTTGAGAGTACAGACTTTAACCAACCAAGTCCTAAACATTTAGGAGCCCGACGTTTTAGTAGGTCGGGCTAAATAGGTCGACAGTCACTTAACCATCGGTTAACGGACTAGGGCACTTGAAGAAGAAAAAGTCCGAGGACACCTAAGCACTTTGAGTTGTGAAGGCAAAATCATGAATGTCGTTCTTCTGCTCCCTTAGTTCGTCTGCGGTGTAGTGGTGTGCACGGCCCTGTTTCGTTGGCCGATGGCCGAGAGCACGCTCTCGTGAAGTGGCCTTGCCGCGCTGAGCTCGGCCGTGCAACCTCTTCGGAGTTTGCCCGAGCGGGCTGTGCGGCCAGGCACGCACCGCCGCACCTTTTACCGGCGGCCGCTGCCATTGAGAGGGATCCTCTGGTGGCGTTTTTTGGAACTACGCCGCCCGAGAGCCAATTGGAGCGTCGTTCCTTGATGACGCGCGCCAGCCAATCCATCAGATTTCTGCTACATGCGACATTGGGACGAGTGAAGGCGCCGTTTGGCACGGCTTTAAAGCTGATGACGTCGGTTCGATCCATGGGACAATTAATGCGTTCGTGTTAAAAGTAAGGAAGCAAACGACACACCGAAGATGGAAAAGAAACTGCAGCTCTCCACGTGCAAATGGTGGTCCCTGGTGAAAATAGAGAACCGGTTTTAAAACGTCGGACTCCTAACTGTTCAGTACTTAGTTGGTTATGGTCCGTATTTTTCTAATAGTGTTGCATGCATTGATTTTCCTAATTACACATAAATATCGTGAAGAGCAGACAATATATTTCTAATTTAAGTCACATTTAGACATCGGATTGCACGAGCTCGAAACTTCGCAGAATACATTCTTGGGAAGCTAAAGTTATATTCGGTTTTACGTGCACTTGTTTCAGGGTCTCATTTTACAACTCTGTGCTTTATCAGTCATGCGTCCTCTAACATTTTATTAGGCTGCCGCATATCATCGCGAGACTGCTATATATATTTTA
Source organism: Ixodes scapularis (assembly GCF_016920785.2). NCBI lineage: Eukaryota > Metazoa > Arthropoda > Arachnida > Ixodida > Ixodidae > Ixodes > Ixodes scapularis. The sequence continues at coordinate 105,983 of NW_024610355.1, read as the reverse complement.
CAACTTTCCAATTTGGTCGTCCCCTTTTGCTTTACTTCGTTTCAGCTTAAAGGGGCATTGCAAAAGGGACGAAGAAAACCAAATGTTGCTTCGAAAGGCGTGCCTATCAGTGTCATACACGAGCGTTCAGCGACAACATTGGTCTAGAGAGTCAAATAATGAGGACATACAATAGACCGATCTCACCAGCCTGTTTGACTACGCCACCGCTGCCGCAAAGCATCGAAGGAACTTTAAGGCTTACTCACACGAGGCATCTTTTCGACGCGCCAAAGTTTAGCGAAGCCAAGATTTCGCGAAATCGGCCCGTTCACACGTGGAGTTTGACGCGTGAAACCTGTGACGTATTGTCTCACGAGAATTTCGCCAAACCTTCTCATCTGCACCGGGTATACCAAGCGTTTCGCATCAAAATGATGCGAAACGCTTATTACTGTATCATGTTACTGTCAAATCCAAACACCTGTGTGCCCAAATGTGCACTTCGCACAGCCCGGTTATAACACAACATTTTGGGTCCAATATCGGATATCCCGTGCAACTTTATTTCTTTATTCGTTAGAAACATAACTTTCACGCCTGCTGTCTTAATGAAACTTGGCACACTTCGTGCAGAAGCTTAGTGAACATCTCACTCGTCTCCAAATTTCATCGTTCCAGCAGTCCTACGTTTACAGCGACGACCCAAACAAATTTCCCACTCGGAGCAATTATGGCGGCGGCCGTCTTGCTTTTCGGAAAATTGCTCCAACCAGGGGTGGAAGCGGGCTAGAGCCTTTTGTAGCAGGGCTGGGAGCAGCAAAAGTCCCACTTTGGAGCAGTTTTGGAGCAGTAAAAGGCTCGCTTTAGAGCAGCTCGGGAGCAGCAAAGTAAGTTTTGTAGCCGTAGAAGTAGGTTTTGGAGCAGGTCACGGAGGTCAAACAGGTGTCTAAAAGGGATTTGTTGTTGCTAAATGTGAAAATGTAGCAAAAATATATGCATGCACATCCCAGAATAATTTTCAAGCAACATACATACATACCTTTCTATTTCTATTGCATTGAAATATGGAATATTGGTAATTTAGGCAAAGGAAAGGCTTTGAGAACCATTCCGGCAGCAGGCAGAGTCATGATAGACTTTATATGGGAGGCCCGACAATAAAAGCACAGCTTGAGCCACGCCAGTACAAAACCGTCTATTTAATAGACCAATTGTAAACATGTATCCAGAAAACTAAACCACTGCAAGATGTCAGATAAACTACCTTCGCTGACTACAGTTTTTGTTTAATAAAGAATACACATGTTCAATCACTGCTTAAAAAGCTCCATGTCAAGTTTAGTAACAAAATACAAGGCTACTGACATTTGACGAAAATTCAGATGCAAAATAAAATGTGTATTTTATATCTTTAGAATACCACAGTCACTCGTACATATGCAGCTTTAAGCATCGACTAGAAGAGCATTGCAACCTTATGTACTCCATAAAATGTGTTGCATTGCGTGTCTCCATAAAAACAAAAATTAAGGTACCACAACATGTTTCAAAATGAAGCAGTCCTTACTGACCTGTTTTCATTAAAATACAAACGTAATTAATCCCTGTTCATAAAATACAGTAAGCCCTACACCCAAGTTAACATGCAAAGCTATATCTATAATACTTTAGATGGAAAAATATATTGTGTTAAAAATATCAGAGCCACTAATACATATGCAGCATAAACACTGACTAGAAGAGCCCACAGGCTTCCATGTTCACAAAAAAAGGGTTGTGACTAAGCTGAATCTATGTACATTAGAAAGAACTGAGGTTTACCTTTTTTTACAGTTTGAAGAGCAGAGTCAATTTCTTTTATGCACTCGAGTACTTTGGGCAGTTTAGAGTGCACATCACTTAGCAGGAGGTGTCCACTCCCCACCTTGTCAATGTTCTTAACTGCCACACCCTTGCTTATGAGTTCTTGTGCACTCAGTAGACGTGCTTTAAGAGAAGACAGTTTGAACGAGACTGAAAATGAGATGTAGCTGATCAGGCGCTGATCCCTGCGGGGCAGGCTGCCTTCTTACGTGACAAAAAGCCCACCAGCTTCTCTCTACCCTACCCAACCCCAACCCCCCCCCCCCCCCCCCCCAGACCAGACACACCTATACCCGAAACTTGTACGAGTAGAGTGGCTATCGCAAGTTAAGGTGGGTTCACGACAGGAATCGGCAGTGCGTGAGTGTTGCGCGGCATTTCTGATGTAGCCCCCACTCCTCCACGCTAAAGGAAAGAAACAAAAAAGTGGGTAGCACTGCCAATTAACCAACTCGCTTAAGATCGCGGGTATTGTTTTCGCCAGTGGTCTGACGCCGGGAGACATTACACGACAGCGCGCACATTCGCGCACAGAATGATGGTTTTGGTTTCGTTTTGACAAGACAAATTGAGCTCCAGAACGGATGTGCCTGTGCTCGCGATTCTTGGCAGCTAAGCGTCCAAATATGGTACGCTACCAAATAACAGCTAAAACTAGTAAATACCATTTATTTTTCCTCATGTTGACGCGTGTGCATGCGCTCGCAAAGAATAACAAACAAAACTAACGTAGCGCGTGTTCCTTAACTGCGTTCGCAAAGAAGAATAAAACGTAACTAAAATAGTACGTAACTAAAATAGTACGCGTCAAAATATGGTGGGTCCATATCACATGAGCGAATGACATTTTAGCAAACAGCGACATTTGAGCGAATCGACGTTTTATCGAATAACGGGGGCGCGTGTTAACCCATCCGCCGCGCTGCGCTTACGCCGCTTCGCGGCGACAGTATGTGGCGGCTCATTAAAAAAATGTGAGCCCATTTGGCCCGCCCGAAAACGCCGCTTCGCGGCGTCCGACTATTCCCTAAAGTGTCATTCGGTGAAACGTGGGCGTTCGCCAAAACGTCATTCGATCAAGTGAGTGCCTCCCCCCACCGGTGCCGAGGCACCAACTCCCACGATCACGGCAAATCGGGACCACGGGCAACTGCATGCGCGCTCAACCGCGCCAACCAACTATGCCCGAAACCAAACCGATGTGTTCGTATATCAAGCTCTTTGTAGTCAAGATCAAAATCTCACTCTCGATGAACTAAAATCGACGCCTCGCCCTGCGGTTACACGTGGTTTGGAGCCCTTGTCGAGTTGGTACGAGTCCCCCGCACTGACGCCTAAACAAAAGTACACACCATATGGCGGCCAGGGGCCGACCGTTTTCCACTCAATTTAGAGAAAACACACACAAAAAAAAGCTGAAATCGGCGTTTGGAGCAGGCTGGCGCAGGGCTGGCTAAGTTGTCATCTCTACACATTGACCCACTCACATTTTCATGGATACGTGACTTTCTTTCGTCCCGCGTGCAACTAACGTCAATTAATGACCAAGAATCATCCCTAACAAACGTGACTTCTGGTGTTCCGCAGGGGTCTGTTTTAGGGCCTCTGTTATTCTTAATATATATATAAATGACCTCCCTAGCAATATTTCCTCTAAAATACGTCTATTTGCAGATGACTGCGTCGTCTATAACAAAGTAACATGTGTGCAAGATAACGACCAACTTCAAAATGACTTATCTAAAATTAACAAATGGTGCGATGACTGGTTGATGTCGTTAAATAAATCTAAATGCAAACTAATTCGCTTCACTAGGAAAAAATCTGTACTGTCCTACCAATACTACCTGGACTCCGACTTAATTGAGAATGATTCTATGTATAAATATCTTGGTGTAAGACTAACACCCGACCTCTCCTGGAATAATCACATTGAAGCCATTACTGCTGACTCATCAAGGACCCTTGGACTAATAAGACGTAACCTACGATCCGCACCTCCCCTGGTTCGAAAACTGGCGTACGACACGTACGTCAGACCTAAATTAGAATACGCCGCTACCATCTGGAATCCCCATCAAATTTACCTAATTAACAGCCTCGAAGCAGTTCAAAACAGGGCTGCTCGATTCATCCTGTCTACTTATGATCACTCATTTAGTGTTTCCGCCTTGAAAAGTCAACTAACTATGTCCTCTTTGCAGCTCCGCAGGAAAGTCTCTCAGCTCTGCCTTCTTCATAAAATCTACTTCCACATTCCAGTCCTTAAAAATGAGTTGCTATCACCCCCCGACCGAACATCTTCACGCCTTAACAACCCATGTACAATCAAGCGTATTTCAGGCTCTACAAACGCATTCAATCGATCATTCCTCCCTCAGGCCATCAGCGACTGGAACAACCTCCCATCGTCCATTGTCACCATTGTGGATCCGATTAATTTTCTATCGTGTATTAAACTTCATTTATCGTCCTACTAGTGCTATGAGTTGTGTAACTTTGAGCAGACCTGAGTGTGTTGAGTGTGTTAAGTGTGTTTTAGTTTCCTTTTCTGTTTCTTCTTGTACTTGCGTTTCTCTGTTGTATAAAACTTGAATACCCCCCCCCCCCCCCCTTATCTAATGCCCTTCACGGGCCCTTAAGGTGTAAATAAATGGAATGAAATGAATGGAAGTGAATTAGCGCTGGGTGGCGCAATTGGCGCAGCGCTTCCACCCCTGTCCAACCCCTTTTTCGGCCGCAACTAGAGCAATTACCCCTAATAATGATTCAAACTCAATATATAAGAAGTGGAGAACAGCTAGATGCCCTTCTTAGGTCTGTCCCACCACTCATGCAACGCCAACCTCAACGTATAGGCTCAAAAAGCAAAAGTTTCATCCGTGCGCGCTTCCACCGCCACAGCTTCGCACGCGGAACGGCGCCGCAGGCTGCTGAGCGAGCCTCACTGCCGAGCGCCAGCTCCTCCGCTAGCGGCGCTACGCGCGTTTTTCACAGCGCCCCCTATAGTTCCCGCTCAGAGCGTATAAGCTCAAGTGACTTTTTGATCCTTTCAAGCACGTGACTCTCACTCAAAATTTTGCTGGGAATACCCGTAAATTTGTGGGGCGTTCACATCTTAATTTAAGTCGACTTGGCGCGGTGAGTCACGTGACCACGTCAGAACGCCACGTGACATGGCGTTATTGGACAGCATATCTTGACACCATGACGTCACGTGACCATGTTACACATGATTAATTGTAGTGCCAATACAACAGTGCTACAAAAACCGACAGTTTTTCATACGTTGCAATTCGGTATTTAACAATTTGATCACTACATCGAAATACAGTTGCCAATTTTGACTTCTTGAACACTCATTTTGTAATAAACAAAATTACCGTGAACGTTTTGAACCGGTTACCGCCATATTTTTTTTCGGTTCAGTTCCGGTTCAGTTCCAAGATGGCGGCGAATATTTCGGTTTGGTTCAGTTCCGGTTCGGCTATAAATAACGGTTCGGTTCCGGTTTTTGGTTCGGTTCGGTTCCGGTTCGACACTCTGGCCAAAACAATTTGGTGCCGTCAGCATATTACAAAATATTGCCGCGAGCGCACCGGACCAAGCAGTCAGCGCGCTCGTGGCCTAACGGTTACGGCGTTTCTTTTCTGCGCAAAAAGCCTAACACGCCAGCACTCGACGCAAGTCAAACAAACCACAAACAAAGATTAACTGGGGAAACTGAAACGTTTAATGGGGCGAACTTGTGTCCAAAAATAAACAAAAGGAAACAGGAGAAAGCAGAGCGTCGCGGGCGTCGAGGTCGGCGTAACAGCAGAGTCGAACGCAGGGCGAGACCGACCCTGGCTCGCCACGCGGAGCCCCTTTTGTACACGCGGTGCTTCTGGAACAATCGGCCTGGAAGCTTCGGCTCGTGGAACATTCTGACCTAGAACAAGCATTACGCTTCTCGAATTTACCAGAAGATCAGATTACAGTCAACAAAAATGCGTACCCGCGGCCAGGCATCGAACCCTGGCTTTTTGCGTGGAAAACATGCGCCGTTACCGTTAGGCCACGAGCGCGTTTACTGATTGGTACGGTGCGCTCGCGGCAATATGCGAGTGGCGGACGCAAGAACCCATGTCATTTACAAGAGCATTGAATAAAATAGGCCCTGATATGAACTTATGTGGTACAGAAGAAAAAGACACATAAGGCCTAGAATGATGTCCTAATATTCGAACGAAGTTTTTCTTTCCATCAGATAGTTTGAAAAAGAAAATTGCCAAGCTGGCTATTTACTTCACATGTCGCAAATTTATGTACAATAATTGAATGAATCGCTAAGTCAAACGCCTTCGATAGATCAAAGTATACGGCATCCACTTGACCACGCTGGTCGGCAATGGGCGAAACAAAGTCTCAACATGACACTAGATTGGTCTCTACATACTTGCCAAAGAAGAAACCATGTAGTGAAATGCTAATTTTGAACTTAAAAAATTGTGGCAAATGTTCAAATAAAACAATTTCAAAAACTTTAAAAAAAATCACAGAGCAAGTATAGCAGCCTGTAATTCATTACGTCAGCGGTCTTGCCACTTTTGTGAACAGGCACAATGACAGAACTTTCCAAAGCTCGGGAAAAGTAAAACTTGGTAGAGACAAGTTGAGAACATGCATTATTATGGGCGTAAAAATTGGGGAACAACCTTTAACAATAAAACTTGGGATGCCATCAAGAGCCATAGTGTAAAATTACGGTCATACAACTTACTTGTAAGACCTAAACTTGAATACGCTAGCATTGTATTGGACCTATTTGCCAATAAAGATATAAATAAGCTATAGTAAGGTCAAAGGCGGGCCGTCAGATATATTTACGTTGAATTCAATCGATCCGACTCTCCCTCCTCAATAATGCAGATAAACGAGGTTGACTTGCTACAGGGAAGAAGGGAAAAGGCTAGGCTCAAGTTTTCGGTTCTTCTTGAAAATGATAGGCTTTTTAATAATCGCCACTCATATCTGCAACCAGTTGCTACAAGACAAACCCGACATTATCAGCAACACTTGCTGACTCCTTTCTTTGCTCGCAGCAATCGTTTTAAACTTTCTTTTTTCCCCAAAACGGAAATTCCCTTCCCACTGAGTTAGCAGTTTCCTTCCAGTTCATGACTGCTAAGGTTCTCTCTGCTACATTACCTTCTGCTGCTCTTAGCTTTTTTGTTCTGCATAAAAGTTCTTTATTTGTATCTCCTAACGAATCCTCGCTTGTATATTGTCGCGTACTGAGTGAATTACTCTCTCGTATTCACTCCTGGACCAACGCCTCAGGGATGAGTTTGGGAGGGAGGGGGGGGGGGGGGTGAGTACACTGCGTGCTCGACATGGTTGTCGATGTGAAACGCTGTCACCCCGTTGCTACCTTTGGCTAGTGCTACAATGATGTAGCCGAAAAGTGTGTCGTTCTGTTTAACAAAATATTGCGGACGACCCGCGATATACCGACGAGTCATTGTGGTATCGAGTGCAGATCGTTAACCAGAAGGTGAAAGCAAAACTGCCACCAACGTTCGAGACGCACGAGCATTTGTTTCCTCTCGTCGCGCAAAAGGGGCATGACGTTACCCAGTTTGAAACAGAGTTCTGTACATACCTGGCCTATACGCTGTGACTGAAATCGTTGGAGCGCTAATGTTCTGAAGAATGCATGCAAAAGAGTGGCCCATCATTTCACGCTGTGCACTCTACCTACTGGGATTCCCCATGTCCACTGCGAATGTGGAAAGAGCATTCGCCATGTGTCGCGTTGTAAGTCGAAAAGAGCGTGCTGCAGTGAGAGAGTGCGACATAGGAAAATATGTACATATTTGGAACGAGAAGTCGTAAAAAGTAACAAAAAATCCCACTGTGAGTGTCCAAAACATTTACTGCGTAATAAAAGTGTATCCGTAGTTATCTAGTATTTCCGTAATTCACCATAATCTCTCTAACAGGTCGATTTCACGCCAAAATCCTGAAAAACTGACTTCTTCGTACAATAAAAAGTTGATAAACAAACACTACAAAGAAGTCCGAAATCTGCGTGCCCTAAACAAACGCTCCGAAAAACCACGAATTAGCGAAAAAATATAAACTCTGCAATACCCTCTGAATTCGTTCAAAAATAAACTCCGAAAACTTATAACCCTACCTGTAATGCGTTAAATGCATTACAGAACTTTGGATGTGGAAGCCGTGGCCTTTTGTTTATATTCTTGCTACAAATTATTTCCTAGACTAGATACTTCCTTAGTGCCCTCTTTTTAATTTCAGTGCTAAACATAAAATGTGAAAGTGAGAAGCCAAATAAATATAATAGAAACACTTTATGTTGAAGACTTCTCATGCCTTGAGAGCTTGCGAAGTTGTCAGCTTCTTTAGAAAATAGGACATATTAATTTAACTGCAGTATTAGTGCTGCAAAGGCCAAAACGCGCACAACATATTTTTTCATTTTTTTTTTGCAGCTTGTTTAGTTTGAAACACCTCTAGAGATGTTCGCTCTGGTTAACTAAGATATATATATATATATATATATATATATATATATATATATATATATATATATATATATATAAAATATTCGAAAGGTGCTATATTATATTGAAAAAGTATTATCAAAGAACTTCGACAACACTAATTCTTCATGTGTACTATCGTTCTCGCTAGGGCCAACTCTATTTTGGCGTCACTTAATTTGCTGTTCTAATATTTTGTGTAGGTACCTCACTTTTAGTTTCTATTAACTGCTGGGTAGTTTTTTTGTGGACTTTAATAAATTGGTCGTTTCCGGTGCCAGCACACCGGAGACAGGGCCTCTTGACTTAAAATATGACGAGCGTAAGTCATAATTTTAGTGCGTTTTTACGTCTTTTGAAGCAGATACATCACTTACATTTTTATTAACTGCTGTGTAGTGTTTTTGTGGATTTTAATAAATTGTTCGTTTCCGGTGCCAGCACACCGGAGACAGGACCTCTTGACGTAAAATATGAGAAGCGTAAATCATAATTTTAATGCGTTTTTTACGTCTCTAAAAGCGCTTTGCTTGTAATTTTTATGTGACTCGATACTCAATTTCTATTAAAACCTGAGCACATCCGTCGCTCGCAATATTTATGGCGCATTTAAAAACTCGTTTATAAAACACTTTCCTCTCCTCGTGCTTTGTTTTGGCAGGTTAGTTGACTCGCAAATATTTTAGAGAAAATTCCACTTTTATGACTTTTTATGACTAAGAGAAGACCTCTTAGTTCTAAACTAGTCAGTCTGCCTTTTTTCGCGCAGAGTTTATTGTGCATGATATGATTGTGATTGATCTGTCTTTTTTACGTAGACACATATATTTGTTGGCAGCATTTAGTGGCATCTTTTTGCCCACTTTTAGCATACGAATATTTGAGCATCGTGTTGCTTACACAGGACATTTAGGTTAGTATACCACGACACTTTTGTTGGAGAGCGAATGACGCTGCACGGCGCTGCGGTTCACGCGACTGACCGAAGTTGTTTTGTTTTCTTCCTTTACTTTAAACGGCCGATCTATCAAGATCGGCCGCGCCGAAAAATAAGGCAAACGACAACGACGACGAATAAACGTTCAGTCTTGTGACAACCAGCTAGGCTGACATGACTCCTTCATTTTGACTTCCGAATTTACTTCATTGGCAACGAGGCTGAACCCAATGTCTGAAACCGGTCAACCCACCTCGACCAAGCGCACAATGGCCTTCTCTGTTCCCCAGTTCAAAGAGGCATCGGATAAGTGGGCCACCTATTTGACACGCTTGGAAGCGTTCTTCGAGGGGAATGCATTGACCGACGCGGTGCAGAAACGAGCGTTGCTCACGTCCGCCTTAAGTTCGAAGTCAATTGAAGTCTTGCAAGCGTCCAGTTCGTCGACAGCGGTCAATTCGCTTACATATACCGAAGTCGTGGAGCGCGAAACTGAACGAAATCGCTGAGAGTTTCAAGTTTTTTAAAAGAGATCAGGGCCGCTATGTTGCAGGTTTGGACTCCCAGGAGACTTGGGAGAAGGAAGTGACGTCAACGACTAGCGCAAGCGCAGATTGGATGTTGACAGAAGAAAACAAAATCAACATCCAATCTGCATTTGCTGCGTTGTTGACGTCACTTCCTTCTCCCTAGTCTCCAGGGAGTGCAAAAAGCGCAACATAGCCCCCCAGAAGCCAGACGAGTCCGTCCCGGAATATTTCGTCGTAATTCGCTGTCTAGCCGAGACCTGCAACTTCGGGGACATTTGCGAACGCCTTCTCCGTGATCGCATCGTCTGTGGAATTACCAACGAAGATGTAAAGAAGCTGCTGCTCACGAAGAGAGATTTAACGCTACAAGTGGCCGAGGACATAGTGCTCGCCGCGGAATCCGCTATCGTAAACATCGCAGCCATGAAGCCGACGCCGAAGTCCGATATCAACGAGGTTATACAAGGCCCACATCGCCGATCGCCACTTCCTCAAAGCTCCCGGAGGCGTACGACGCTAGCCTGCTCACGCTGCGGAAGCTCCACGCACGACGCGGAATCGTGCAAATTTAAGAGAGCCTCGTGTCATCGCTGTGGTCGGCTTGGGCACATTGCCAGGTGCTGCCGAGACCTTACTACTCCCAGGAAAGGGGGCCGTGGATTCAAAGCCAACCACGACCCTGGAATGAACGCCGTCGAAGGCGAGGAAGGAAGCTTGTTTACGCTCCAATGTTCTCATGCCAGGTCAGACAATTTGGTTGGTTTACTAGAACCAGTAATGCGAAAGTTTGTTTGGGCCGGCGTGCCACTCAAGATGCTCGTGGACATAGGGTCTCCCGTGAGCGCAATTCCCCAAGACGTCTACCACAAGTACCGAAACTCGTGGCCGAAACTTCAGAAAGCGTCTGTTCGTTTGTTGAGTTTCCTTGGAACATTGCCCGTGTTAGGCGAGCTGAACCTGCGCGTGAAGTACCAGGACAAGACTACATAGGGTAGTCTTATTGTGCTCGGCTGTTCAGGTCCTTCTTTGTGTGCTCGGGACCTGATAACTGACATGAATGCTCGAGGAGTTCCTGTCCTCAGTCTTTCAGGCGCCAGGACGCCTACTTCCACTCCTGCCGCCGGACCCGCAGCACCAATGGACGATCGGAACCTTCAACAGCAACTCTTATGGTCAGAAACAAATGGCCTCGAAATAAATACTACCAAAACAAAAGCGATTGTTTTTAGACCTGTAAATAAACATATTGATGCTAGTTACGCTCTTAAGATTGGAAACAAGGAAATTGAAATAGTAAGTCATCATAGAACGCTAGGCATAATTTTTTCAGAGTTTATGCAATGGGACCATCATATAGAATTTCTAACTCACAAACTGGCAAAGGTAGCTGGCATCATCGGTCACTGTCGCTCTCTTTTGCCTACAAAAGTTAAGATTCAAATTTATCATGCTCTGTTCGGCTCACAAATCAACTACTGCCATTTAGTTTGGGGCACAACGACCAAAGGTAACGTCAACAAACTAATAACTCTTCAGAAACAAATTATTCGTTTCATTGCTAATGTTCCGTACGACACACATGCTGAACCATTATATTTGAGCTACAATATCATGAAAGTTTCTTGTATTTATGACTATCGTTTGCTATTTTCTTACGCCTTTTCAACTTTGGAGATTATTGCTTTTTTGTCACAGCTAGTAAACCTGACTAAGCGTGAATCAGTCTTCGATGTTCGTCGTAGAACATTCTGGAAGGTTCCCCATTTCCGTACAAATTATGCACTGCAGTCTCTTGCTCATAATCTACCTACATTGCTTAACAACATTGTAATGAACCGCATCGATATTCATTGTATAACTAAGAAAACATTGCGTACTTTTTTGTGTTGTTAAATTAAGAAAAAAATTGTTCTCTAATGTCGGTGACTTTAAAATTTTATTGGAACATTTTAAATTGTTTGATTTGAATATTGTAAGAAATATTTAGGATTGTTTAAATATGATTGTGTTCCCTGTACATGCAAGGGCACCGGACCCAGTCAAGCTAGCTTCTGTTAGCTTTTTGTCCGGTGTCCTCGGCATAATCTTGCTGAAATAACGTTCAAAGTTCAAAGTTCAAAGTTCAACTCGAGGAGTTCGCGGATTTGTTCGAGCCTGGACTTGGAACCGTGGAAGGCCCGACGGTGAGCCTGCTCGTACGCCCAGACGCGCAACCCAGGTTCGCGAGAGCAAGGCCTGTACCTTACGCGCTACGCGATAAGGTATCCAATGAGTTGGATCGCTTAGTGGCCGTAGGCGTGTTATCTGCCGTGCCCTATTCTAGTTGGGCTGCCCCGATAGTGCCGGTGGTTAAGAAGGGTGGTGACGTCAGAATCTGTGGGGATTTCGAAATCACAGTAAATGCGGCATGCCATATCGAACAGTACCCATTGCCTGTTATCGAAGACAAATTTGCATCTCTTTGTGGTGGTGGTCTTCAGCACGTTGGATTTGAAAAACGCGTATCACCAGCTTTGCCTTGACGAAGACGCGAGACAGTTGGCCGTGATCAACACGCACAAGGGGTTGTTTTGCTACAATAGATTTCCATTCGGCATCGCATCCGCACCGGCCGTCTTTTAGCGCAGAATGGAGTCCATTTTGAAAGACCTCCATGGAGTACAAGTTTACCTGGACGACGTTCTGGTAGCCGAGAAACATGGCGAATCAACGCTGCAGCAAGTGCTACAAAGGCTGCGGGAACACGGGGTAAGGTTGAACAGGGACAAATGTAAGTACCGTCAGAAAGAGGTCAATTACCTGGGTCACAAAATAGATGCCGCAGGTCTTCATCCCAAGGAAGAGAACATGGAAGCAATCATGCAAGCCCCTAGACCGCAGAACGTTTCGGAACTGAGGTCATATACCTCGGTCTCATAACGTATTACAGCAAGTTCGTGCCGAACATGTCGACCCTGTTAGCTCCACTTTATGCACTGCTAGTGAAATGCCAAAAGTGGCAGTGGTCTAGCGCCGGCGACAAGGCTTTCGAAGGTAGCAAAGCAGCTTTGAAAAACGCAAATTTTCTGTCTCACTTTGACCCCAGCAAGCCTCTTAGAGTGGAGTGTGACGCCTCGCCTTATGGCATTAGGGCGGTATTGTCCATTAAGGTTGGAAGCTGGTATCGACCGATCGGGTTTCGTTCACGTACGCTATCCGTAGCCGAGCGGAATTACGCTCATCCCGAAAGGGAGGCGTTAGCTCTGGTTTTTGGAGTGACGAATTTCCGGCAGTACTTGCTGGGCCGCCATTTCACGTTGGTCACCGATCACAAGCTGTTGATTGGCCTTTTTCGTCCGGATCGGCCAATCCCATCGATGGCCGCCGCTCGCATACAGCGTTGGCTGTTGTTAGTGCGGGCTTATTCATTCGATCTGGTGTACCGAAAAGGAACTGAGAACCTGAATGCAGATGCTCTCAGCCGGCTGCCGTGCTCAACGGAAGGTGAATCATCAACCGAGGAGATGTCGGAGTACGTCCTGCTGATGGAGCAGCTTGATGAAAAGCTCGTTTCAACGGCAGACCTGCAGCGCCTGACGGCTGAAGACAATGACTTAAGACAGGTCCAAAAATGGGTTCAAAGTGGGTCCTGGCCTCAGAAGAATCATAACGGGAAAATGACCCTAAAGCCATTCCCGGAAAGGCGGAGCGAACTAACCACCTCGCACGGCTTGGTATATTGGGGATCGCGAGTCGTAATACCGCAGAGTGCTCGGAAGACTGTACTTGCTCTCCTGCATGAAAGCCACCGCGCCGCATCGGCCATGAAGGCGTTAGCTCGGTTCATTATATGGTACCCCGGAATTGACCAAGATCTGGAGCCTATGGTCAGTCAGTGCCCAAAATGTGCCCAAGTTTCTCCAGCCCCACCGGCTAGAGATCCTGTGCCATGGCCGGAGACGAACGAAAAATGGTTGAGAGTGCCATGGACTTCGCCGGCCCAATAGACGGGTTCATGTTGTTAGTTCTCGTTGACTCTCACAGCAAGTGGATTGAAGCAGTTCCACTCAAGTGCACGTCAGGGGAAGCAATCACGCCCGCGTTACGTTCTATCTTCAGCCGATTGGGAATATCACGGACTGTGGTGTCCGATAATGGGCCCCAGTTCGTAAGCGCCGAGTTCCAACGATTTTGCGAGCGGAACATTATCCGACACATTTTCTCGCCTCCCTATTTCCCCCAATCAAACGGACTCGCGGAGCGAGCCGTCCGCACTGTAAAAGAAGGCCTCCAACGGCTGAGCAGGGAGAGTATGGTGACACGACTAGCGCGCTTTCTGCATGAGTATCGTCGCACACCCGGCAAAGACGGTTGTTCACCATCTCAGCGTTTACTCGGCTACGATCTACGTTCACGTCTGGACGCCGCCTAGCCTCCATTACCTACTCCTTGCAGTCAATCGCAAGCTACTCCCTTTTGACCAGGTCAGCCAGTGTGGTTCCAAAACTACGGTCTGGCGACAAGTGGAGCCCCGGAATCGTAAAGGCAACAACTGGTTCCCGCCTTGTACAAGTTCAGTCCCCAGGCAATGGCAAGGACCACCGGCGCCACGCCGACCAGCTTCGCCGTCGTGATCCCGGTGACGCAGCTACTGAGCCTCCCGCGCCAGCACCCGCTTCCGAGACTGTCCCACCTGGGGCGGCTTCCGCGCCAGATCCCGCTCCCGAGACCGTCCCACCTGAGGCGGTACCAACATCCGTGGCTCAGGCTCCAACGTCTCAAACTCTGCGACGATCAACGCGAAGTCGTCGGTCGCCATCACGTCTCTTTTACAAGGGGAAAGGAAAGCTGGGGAGCGAATGACGCTGCACGCGCTGCGGTTCACGCGGCTGACCGAAGTTGTTTTGTTTTCTTCTTTTACTTTAAACGGCCGATCTATCAAGATGGGCCGCGCCGAAAATTAAGACAAACGACGACGACGACGAATAAACGTTCAGTCTTGTGACAAGCAGCTAGGCTGACATGACTCCTTCATTTTGACTTCCGAATTGACTTCAACTTTTAGAGCATGAAGTGCTTTTGAACGCTACCTCTAACCCCAAAATTCTTTCTGTCCGTCCGTGCAATTTTCCCGCTAAATTTAGTGGAAATTGCGAGACCTAACACGAATTAACTTTTTCAGCTTAATTTAGGGAGAAAATTGATGTCACGTGACCTTACGTCACGAGACATTCAGACCAATTCAGTTTCCCCGCTAAATTTAGCGAAACTATTGACGTCACGTGACATATACACCAATCCAGTTTCCCCGCTAAATCTGGAGGGGAAGTGGTGTCACGTGACGTTCTCTGCCGTAACGTGACGTAAACACCTTGAGGGAATTGATGGCACGTGACCTATTCGTCCAACTTAGGTTCCCAGATATACTTTGCGGGAAAATTCACGTCTCGGGGCCAAAAAATCCACTCAGTCTCCCCGCTAAATTTAGCGGGAAATTGACTTCCCGTTACCTATACACCAATTCAGTTACCCACTAAATTTAGCGAGAAATTTCATTTCACGTGACACACCGATTCTCTCGGCAATATACTACATGCAAAAAGAACCTCCCCATCTAGAGTTATTGCACTCATGATCAATTATCAAATTTCCTTCATATTGGAGGGTTTCCGTACCGATAGCTTCGCCCGCAAAACAATGGTCTCGAAAAAGCGGGAGTCGGGGAAGTGAAATCTGATCACTTGATGCAATTCCTGTACGACCCCTTCGCAAAACGTTTTCGATAAAGTCCGTTCACTGACCTGGATGGCACAGTTCACTGCTTGAGTGACAAGTCTTGCGAACTCATTGCTTACAAATCCATTACCAGAATTTTGCGGCCGTCTTTCTGATCGTCTTTGAACCGAAACTGAAAAGCAACCCGTTGAGTGCACAAATAAATTGTCATAATATCATAAGAACCGACTTAAATGCAGATGCGGCTCGCCTACAACTTAAACGTGCGAAGAAAGAAATATTGCGGCTCCTAATGGCAGGAAAATACTAGCCGGCAAGGTTTTTGCATATGGTCTATTCCCTATAACGCATTTAATGCATAATGATTTTACTTTGAAGGAAAAGGTTGCTGCCAATAATTTGTTCGCACTTATTCTAACAGCTATTTCTCCAATTGTGAGGAACAAAATTGTGCAAATGCTGCTTTTACACTTGCGGATTCACGGGTGGATTTGCGCTGGCGGCGAGTGTCTTTTGGAGCCGGGTGGCGAAACCCCCTTATCGCTGGCGCTAAATCTACATCGGTCCGGGACCCATATCCGCATTTCCCACCAACAACAAGCGGATTTCGCCCCCAGGCTCCAAAATCTTCTCGCCGCCGGCGCGGATCTGGCCGCGAATCCGCAAAAGTATACCCACAATAAGTGATTCACTGGACTAACTAATTCATTAACTCAATACGTTGATCGAGTAACTTAATCTTAATCGCCATAACGTGATTTGGTTTATTCACGTTACCAATTGCTTAGACGTTCGTAGAGGGTCCAAAACACAAACGACCGTTGTCACTCTGTCATTATTACGCTTCAACTATGGTGATCAAGAGTCATAATAATTTGACCGCTGTTTAGAAATATCCTTCGCATGATCGAAGACGTTGTCGTACACCAGAAGAGAGATTCCATCTTTAAGGAATATAGCAAAAGTGATACTTTTTTACTTCTTTCGCCTTCATAACGTTGTGCCGGGTCACCAGAGAACGAGAACCTCCTCTTGGCTGGATGTGTTTTGCGATCATGCTTCTTGTTACATATATGGTATGTGCCTGTTTAGACTTCATTACACTTTATTGCAATTTTAATTCGCACAGGAAGAATAAAAACACAGGAAATGAGCGAAGGACAGAAATTCACAGTTCTTCTAACGAGCAACGCCAGATTTATATGGAGCCCATCGCACTATGAACACCCTTTTCATCACAAAGGAATTGAGGGAAAACTAAAACACTAGAAAACGATAGTAACAAAATTTTCTAAATTTAACTTCCTAAAAAAGAAGAAAAATATTAAAGAATGACTTTTCAAGGATAGCTCTGCCGCAAAAAAATATAACCATTTTGTCGATAACGAAAACTAATGCTCTGAAACATTGTCTGAAGCCTTCTTCATCTTAAATGCTTTTATAATTGCTCGCCCATACTTTTCCTTTTAGGAGCCAAGCACTGTAGCGTTGTATAGCTAGGAGTGCAGTCAAGGTAGGTGCGAGCGTGCATAACTGTTGCATAGAAAGGGTCAAATGACGCCCTGTTGACTTCCAGGAGTGTTCCAGAAGGCGAACGATCAGGCAACGTCCCGTCTGGCCGATCTATTGGCCGCCGCATCTCAGTGGAACAGAATAATTGGCTGTTCTTGGCATTTAACGTACTTGTTGGAGTGCTTGGTGGTACAGTATAGTGGACGAGTTTCGTAATTAACTCTTTGGCACATTTGCTTTAACTCCATTCTACATGTGAAAACCACCTTCGTGTCAAACCGCTCGGCAAAACTCTTCAGGTGGTGGGCGATGTTATGCAATTATGGAATGCCGGCTGGGCATGTGTGTTTGTGTCTTTCGTTGTTCAATGAAGGACGGTTAAGGGTTGTGAGAAGACGCTGAAGTGTGGTACAGAGGATGTCTGCTGGGCACCCGACTTGAAGCAGTCGGTCATTCTGACGTATGAGGCTTGCTGGTGAGAGGTGGGGGCAGGAGTTTGAACGAGAAGAGGCAAACAGGGATAGGATAATCCCAAGCTTCATCGTCTAAGAGTGGCTGCTGCAGAAAAGGAGAACCGATTTTTCGGATCGTTGTTTTAAACTTCAGCACAGGCCTTGAGTCTTAGATCCAGATATTGTAGTCCATTTGCTCTATGCTGGTAAACGTAAGACCACAGGAGAGTCCTTGTCCTTTTGTGAGGCTCACACAAGGACAAGTATAGGCGAGAAATTATTGAAGCATTTTAGATGAAGTGTGCTACAATATTTCGAAGCCTTTGTGGTCGTCGTCTACAAACAGAGCTGGAACCCCTCGCGCCAGAGTTATCCTAGAAGAAACATATTTTAATTCGTTACTTATTTTTCAAGGAGTTCAATTTATCAATATTTATGTTTTTCGTATATTTTTATTGTATTTTCGTGTGTTTTTTTTTAAATTCCTTTGGGCAGTGTGTGTAGTGCGATGGGCATCATATATATGTCTGTGTGTGATTGGAATAGCTTGCCTCCAAGTGTCACGAGCCTTGCTATATACAATTGTTTCGTTAGAGATTCAGACGTTTCTTTATATAAGTAAACATCCACGAAATAATCGATATTTGTCTATAGTTTTAGTATGCGACATTTTATATTGTATATTTTTACGATCTCTGCCCTGGAACTGTACATTCAGCCATGCCTTGGCCCACTAGAGTGGGCCGGAAATGCTCCTGAAGGAAATAAATGTATAAATACAAATGTGTCGTTGTTTCTTGAAAGAACTGTAAAGTGCTGTCCGTCGTCCATATGAGTGTTTCTTTATACTGTCAGCACGAACTATACCTCATCCAACGCGTTTTGCTACGTATACTTAATTTGCAATCTTATTCCTTCCTAATTCCTTCCAAGGCCAGTGCGCAGCCAGGGTATTTGTACGCGTAAATGCTCTTGAAAGAAAAATAGAAAATATGGTTCTTTATTACGACCGTCTGTCGTCGAGTGGTTCATGCATTCCAGTGATTAACCACTCAATTGAGAATTTCAGTTAAATTGCAATATTGAGCGGCACCAAATATTTTAGTAAATGTTCTAATTGATATTTCGATGGCGCGTCTAGGCTTGGGTCATTGAGGAGCCTCCGATTGCCGGACACGTCTCGTAACTACAACTTCCCTGGCAGACCACCAAACTTCGAAGACACTCGCGGGCCTTAAAAACCGTTACTGCACAATAAATGAAATTGAAAGTTGAAACACTGTGTGATATCCGCACCTTACAGTTTCGGAATCTGGTTGAAAAATTGTCTAGATAGTTTCGCCTCTCTATCTCTGCCTTTGCGTGATACGTTGACGTTTCTGTGATAATGACGGTGTTGCCTCGTTGCAATCTTGATTATATGGCCGCTGACAACTTAAGAACGGCAGGGCGTAGCAAGTAAAGCCCCTGTATCACGGAAAAGTAGCGACATCCTTTGAAGAATGCCGCCTGCTATTTTGGAGCGATCCACGCGGCGCTACCGTCGACGCGCGAGCACGAAAGAGCAAAATATAACAATAAGAGTGTGCATGAGGGACAAGGAGGGAGAAGGAATGCCTATGCTGTCGGAGTGCGGTGCATGCTATGAGCTCATGTCGCCAATCAAATAACGCCGACTGTGTAACGTCAAGGCTTTAATCGTCTTTCTTTCATCACGTCCTTCGAGGCCGGTAGACCGTGACAATGCGTTTTTGAGCCTGTGTGTATGTATTTTGCGGGTCTTTCAGCCTTTGACTCTGCTCTGACTCAAGTATTGGGAGGACGTCTGATATCTTGGAGCGATCCAGGCGGCGCTACAATCGACGCGTGGGTGTAAAAGAGCAAAACACAAAGATAAAAGGTGTGCTCGTCAGAGGAGGAGGGAGAAGATGTCGCTACCTTTCTTATTCAGGGACACTAGTAGCAAGTGCCGGGATTTTTCTTAGCGCTTATCAGTCAATGAGATAGCAGCAATAACCGATAAAAGCGCTGAAGAACGAATCTTGAATAAAGAAAAAAAAGCGCGAACATGATCTGTCACGATTTCATACCTCCAGCTGGGTCGTTGATGGCGTGTGCACAATAAAGGGGACATGCTGAACGTCTCAAAACATCTTGGTATACGCATTTTTAATCACAAATTATTTTCTGCTGCTATGTGCGGTGTATTAAATAAAAAAAGCACCCATGGCGAATTAGGTATGTAATTTATTTCTGAAGAAATTACAACACAAATTATTCATTTTCACAGTTTTCGGGATTATTATATAAAGCAAAATCTTTATTGCGCAATGCTTCTGGATCCTTTTGTTTTCGGTACCAAACAGTCATCTCCCTCTAATTACCCCCGGACCGCCAAGAAGAAATAATGCGATCGATAACCTGCGAAATCTGACTAGCACAACAAATGCACATCGTTTGTTTTTGGGATCATACGACTGTTTGAATACAATACGGCTTGGTATTCTTCTCACCTAATCGGTATAGAGAAATATAAACGTTTATTGTTACGGACTTATGGAGGGGTTTATATTTTAGATTGCATATGTCTCCATGCAAAGTTTTCGCATTGTGTAATGAAAGAATTTACAAGATAAGTACACCAGTTTTATGTCTGGCAGCTGTCGTCCCAGAGGTTGTACTTTGGTGTAGTACCACAAAGAAGATCGAAGATGAAATCACAGCATGTAATATCTTTATCCACTTGGCTCTCGGCAACAAGAAGACCGCATGCGTTATCTGTCGTGGCAAAACGTAAAGTTGGAGAACGAAAATATTATTTTACACAAACGGACATTATATGTTCGAGTATGTCAGCTCTTTGGCTTGCAAAAGTTTATCTTCCTTTCGACAAGCGAAACATTGCTAACGCTAACAATATGGCTATCTTCAACCGTCAAAATCACTAAATATTGAACGCATTGAAGTGATCACTGCACAAAAAACATTCGCTCACGTAAACAACCATAATCTTGATTTTGTTAGTCCCTACCTTAGCTTCGGTTGGATTGGTCAACCGCTTTGTTGTTACAGCACATGAAACACACCTACGCTTTTGGAAATTTCGATTACACCATAAAAACATAAGACCCTGCAGTAGTTTTAATTCTATCATGGCGCCAATAAAGTGACTAGAAAAAAGTATGAATGGTGCGATAACGGGGCTAATTTTGGGCTACTATAAATTTCTTAAAATTAGGGCATATAGTTTGCAAGATATAAATGCGACTGGAAACAGTTATTTACCATTCACGTATGTTTTCCTGAGAATGACACAATTTTGGCAGTCAGCGTAAGCAACGTAAATATCAATGGAGGTGTTTCCTGCAAAAGAACGAAATTAGTTGAACCTAAACATAAATTAATGGCAATAACCTTTCAAGTCGTAAAGTCTGATGAACGGAAGTTGTGTTGTTTTTTCTATAAAAAAGAGCATTTTAAAAATAGTATAACGTGCAAGGTAATCTGCCTTATTACTGTAGCCTCCATATAAAAAACAATAACTTCGTAAAAGTAGCAGAATGGAAAACTTGTCTACAAACGGTGAAATTTATTGACATAAACATTAGAAATACGTCTATAGGTCAGTACTTTGCTAGTTCTTAAAAAAAATTAAAAAATTCTGGTAAAAATGTCAAATTAACGCTTTGTTTTTTCAGGTCACAGACTTACCCCCTTCAGGTTGTAGTTTCAAAACGTTATGGATAGTATATCCTTGAGAAGAAAGAAAACTCACTGTGCCACGACTAAAAAAAACAACAATATTAACGTCTTTAATCAAACATTGAAGTTAGTCACGCTGTTTAAAACCCAAAACTGTGGTGAGGGAAAAATAAGAAATTTTGGAAGCCGAAGAAAAGTGTACAGGTGACGTCTTCATCTGTGCCTTTATAATCACGTTCAGTATTGCCTATTTATTACCTCACCATAATCTCGAGTTTTAACCCTCATGATTAACAATCACCAACCCGGCTGCACACTCACTGTTTTTACATGTTGAAGTAGTCTTTAAATGTTCACCAACAATTTAAGTTTTATTCATTTTATTCCCAAAAATTGTGACATGCAACAATGCGGCGATTGGGCGGAAGGAATTAGACCCCGCAGGTATAAACATATAAAGAATTACGCTTTATTAAGCATGGATTGCGATACGTGAACAACAATCCCTAGTAAAAAATATCACATGTATAACAACTTTCTTGGTCGAATGAACGCACATGATTAAATAAGATCACATGAGAGCGTACGAAAACTTTATAACAACATATAAGAATTATATAATAGCGCATAAGCAGTTACAAGAAACTGATGAGCAGTCTCTTATAACTTTTTATATAATCTTATATCATTCTGATATGTTCTTATAAGGCTCTTGTGTGCTCTTATGTGATCTTATTTAATCATATGCGTTTATTGGAACAAGAAAGTTCTTATTCATATGATCTTTTTTACTAGGAAATACGTGCTGTTCACGTGCAATTCAATCTGTTCACGTCAAAACGATGTGCGGTCTGCTCAGCATGTTGAGCAGACTGCATATTGATTGTATAAATTATATTTATAAAAACCTAAAAAAAACAACTATTCTTGCAACAAAATATTCAGTTGAACCTGTTGGTTGTTGACTGAATAGAAGCACCGAAGGACAGGGACAAAGTGAATTCCTTATCTTACAATGGCACAGAAGGCTTACTGATACACTTGGATATGACATCTTTTGTAAATGTGAAGATACCAGCGAGCATGAACTACAATAACTTACGGGTAAGACCTCACATTTTGAAATTCCTACTGCGTACACAGACCAGACAAACTTCTGAACTCCATGGGGTCTTGTTTCCCTAAACGGAGAGCTTTAATTTTTATTATAGTTGCCTTTCACTTAAAGCCCCGCATGGCTTTTTCAACGCAATGCTCAGACATTCCCGCATCTTTAGTATCTATATCATCATTTGATTCTCTTAGAACTGCTTTAACCAGCCATTTTCGTTAGCAGGCACCCTGACTGCTTTTCGTCGTGTTAAATTTTTGTGTTTATTCTCATTTGTGCATTACGTTTCGCTACTTGCCCCTCCCCTCTGTAATGCACATGGGCCTTGAGGGTACTGCTATAAATAAATAAATTACGATTGTGCTACAAAGATTTCGTGGAATATTAAAGGGACTCTGAGGAGATTTCTGAGATCACCTAAATAAGGTGATAACTAACTCCGCGGGCTTTGAGCATCCTAAAAATTTCTGAATGACAATCATGCGCATATTGATTGGCATATTGAAAAGAAATCAAAGATCTGAACACACAGAAGTAATCTCGGACGATGGGAGGAGCATGTTCCAGCAGCCAAGACGACATGTAACCAATCAAAACGCGACATCTCGTGGAGTACAAACGCTGTTATTAGAAAATGTGTATGTTTTCGCAGATGATAACAATAAGAAGGAGTATGAGATAAATGTTAATTTTTCGCGGAGAGGGGAACATAATACCGCAATAATCATTTCAAAAGCAGCGCACTGTGTTAATGTTTCATATTTTGTTTTCGTCTTCCGCGGAAGTGATGTGTCCGGTCATATGATGGTCTGCTCTCGAGAGCGCGCTCGCTGGGCTGTATCATCGGTCTTCCTCGCGCAGACTTCGTGTGCGACGCAGCTGACTTCCAAGCGTGCTTTCCGATGAAGTGATGGCGGAGAGGGTACACGATGGACCTTGTCTGCTACGTCAGTACGGCCGACTGAAAAACTCGCCGAAGTCCGGGTGTTCGGGCATTCCGGGCCACAAGTCGAGCGCATTTGACATATTACTGCGTGATTGTTGTGGTTGTAAGCTATGTAGCTTGGAAAAGGAAATAGAGGCAATTACGGGTGTAGGCTCATAGGCCCGTCTGCCACTGCCTCTCACTGCGCGGGTCCACTAGTCAGAGGCGCGAGAATCCTTCGCTTGCTATTGGCTGACAGTGGTCCTGGATTTGTAACATGCTTCTTTCATCGCCCTAGATGACCCCGGTGCGTTGCAATCTTTGCGTTTTTAATAGGGAAATAGACCGATATTGTCATGATATAGTGATTTCTAGAATTTAGAGCCAGCAGAGTTAATTATCACCATATTTAGCATAGCTCAGAAATCTCTTCAGGGCTGCTTTAAGGAGAGGGGAAAAAATCAATAGACTGTCTAATTTGCTTGACGCTGCAATCTTTGCTTAAATTGGAAGAATGAATAAACGAAGCGCCCGCTCTATGGAATTGAACGTGGAGCCTCCGCTCAAAAGTCAAGCACGGTAACCACTTGGCCACGCGCGCGCTCTCGCTCGGCGACGCGCGTGGCAATATATTGCGAGCAAATTCTAACACCGCACACAAAAAGGTATTTATGATAAATGAAAGCATACCGACCTATTACGGGTCTTAGTATAGTTATTGTTGTTTAGAAGTTATTAATAGAAAATTTCCGCTGCACTTTGGACTGTTCATGTTGCAAGCTACAAACATCGTGTTTTCTAAAATATTCAAGGTAGGGCAATTTTATGTTTTAATCAAATCGCCTTTGGGGCCTAGGTCTTGTGATATCACCAAGCTTATAATTAGCAATATTAATTTTATCTTCGAATAAAATAGCCATTGACCGCTACTAATACTTACGCTGACTAGTCTCCATATTGTGAGAGAAGCGGATACGCTCCGTTAACTGCTGGACCTGTTTGGGTCTCCTTGATGCACGTTGCATTGCCGCCGAAAAATGGATCCCATGGGTAGTTTCTGTATAGTGTCACCCAAGACTCACTGAGCGGGAAACACTAATTTTAGGAAGACAAAAAGATTTTTTTTTAATATAAACTTACTATTGAATTACATTTTTATAGACGTTTAGCTGTAGTAGTGTTGTTTTGTAGTCATTGCTTTGTAGTCACTTTACTTTCATTAGCAGGGAAATTAATAAATGCGTGAATATTATCACACAACAACTTGGCTTAAAATAATTTACACTTATTAATCATTCATGCTTCAATTCATCGTTACACGTCCCTGAAAATTATAATAAATCACCATTGTCAGAATTTTAATTATAGCGCGTATGCCGAATGAATGTAGAAAACAATAGAGTAAAATATACCGGTTTATCATGAAGTGGTACTGGTTTCGTAAAGGAAAAACAACTTCTTTGTGACTTTTCCCACTCTCCCGCCGGAATAGAAAAAATATTGTGTGGGAGTTACGACGTTGTACTTGCCTAAACTAATCTATAGCTACATAAAACCTGATCTCTAATGCCTTCTTTGTTGTTTGATCTCAGATAAATTATCTCTATAAAATTGAAACAAATGTTTTGATCCGAGAGAAAGTATCAGACCCTTAAAAAATGTATCTTTCTCCGTGATTTCAATCAGTTCTCCTTTGAATTTGAAAAAAATATATCACATAGCCGCAGGCGATGCGGTATATATGGTAAAAACATTGTTTAAATATTGAAAAAAAATGTCTCCTATAAATCGTGTAGACATTTCAAGATACCAATCTTACAAGGATATATTTTGTGTTGCTTTTAGCTATAATAAATATTTCTTCTTGTATTCTTCATTAGAGATTAAGAGATGCTTGAATGCATTGGGAAGTATCATAAACAAAACCGGAGAGATCTGAGTTCACTTGCAGTGAGGTGATTAAGCAAAATGACCAAGATTGTAGACCTCAGTGGGTCTTAGATGTGGAATAGCCTGGCACTGAATAAGCTTACCTGTTCCATGTCCTGATACTTCCCAAGTGCCGGATTAAGATCGAGACGGGGCGAGCTATTGGCGGAGCAACCAAATGTCAACACCATTTGTAAAGCAGCCAGCAGAAGAGACATAATTTCGACAATGTAATTTCTTACTAATTAAGCTATCCTTTGTCAAGGTTGGTATCTGTAGTTCGTAGGTACGTTGGAACCGTCAACTGAAGAGCGTACACGCTTTTTTAAAGCTGTAGGTTGCAGGTTGTTGCCTCAGAGTAGGAACGTGCCTTGGCATATATATCTAATCGGACACGAACGTCAGCTGTTTTTTTTTATATTTTGACAGAATCCTCGTGCGTCATAACATCTGATAGACAGGATGTGCAACAACCATTACACGTGAGAAAAAAACCTATACATGGAGTAACGGCCTGCGATTGTTACCTTTTTGGCACGTCTTTACAGTCATAGGGTTGTTTTTTCTAGTCGTAAACTAGCAACTTGAGTAGTAGGTTCTGGCTTGACTGCGCTTTTGCGGCGAAGTCTGCCTTAGCTGGACCTCGCCGGACACCGGTGTGCTTTTCACGTGATCAAATCATTTGGCATTCAGGCATTAAGCTATCAGTGTGTTTGGAACAGTAAACTTATGGCTCTTCGTGAAACATGAACTTGGCCCTATTTGAAATATTAGACGCTCTTCAAACTATTTACTATGGAGAACGAAATATCACAACGCGATTATTGCTGATTCAAAAACACCATGAACCTTTCGATTATTCTGTATATACTGCGATTCAATTTATTCACAGTTCTTAATTTCTGATCTCCTCATTGCAACTCATCTGAGTTCTCCCTGATGTACTTCTGTTTATTGTCATAACCGTTTTGTCTGAACATTCTAAGTTAAAATAGAAAATGCTGACTCTTTTGTTTAACGTAGAAACGGAAAAAAGTGGGCAGGATCGACACCACTGCGGGAAAATTACCAAATAAGCCTAGAAGAGCGTAGCACAAAGAAGGGCTAGCGGTTAAATATGGCCCCATGAAATCTTTTGACGTGCAACCATAATCTCAGGGTTACACAGTGTCTTTGCCACAAGAAGCCTCAGTCACATAGCTACACACAATGGCCTGGACTCCAACCACACAACGGGGAACGAGTAGGCCGAGCTTTTGCTTGAGAGCCAGCAAGACGGCCTATCAAAAGGATGTTGTGAGGAGTGTTGCCAAATCTTAGTGAATTTCTCATAAACATAGCCCGAGGGAACATTGAAAAACTTAATATAAAGGCGCATAAAACATTAAAAAAGAACATTTCTAAAAAATTTTGTTTCGTTTACATACGTTCAAATTAAGTTTTCATTGGCACCATGGTGCAAAGTTCTACCACACAATATGGGAAATATCTTGCAATTATGTTACACTGTTTCGAATAGTTTAGTGGTTTAAATGTGAAAGGTCGGCCAGGCTGCACTGAGGCTCTAAAATGCAAAGGAACGAAAATCATGTACATACGAGTTTGCAAGCACTGCAATTGCGATGTCTCTTCATGTGGCTAGGGAAGACGTGTTATTCGACTTGGGAATGCAATATATAAAGGAATCCTTATAACTCGAAAATTTGTTTGCATTTTTCTTTCAGTTCTCACTTAGATAATTCGTGACGTAAGAAGATTTGTCGACGGACGCTAACGGGTCTCGTCTGTTCTGCTATAGAGTCATTTTCGCGTGCCGTTTGGATAAAAGACTCCTTTCAGTCTCTGCCGAAGGCAAAGAGTTGACATATTTTCCGTTTCCCCCCATGACGCTTCAAGGGGATGTGCAATGTTTTGAAGCTTGATATATTCCGGTGTGTTCATTTGTTTCTGGGCAGCCAGAAAAAGTTGACTTTTGTTTCCGTGTTTACCACGAAAACCGATCTCATAGACCACAATGCTTGACAAATGTTTTTTAAATATTTTGTATTGGTACTTAAGTGGAAGAGAGCTTAGCGTGGTCGATATTCGGCGGTGGCGTACTTATTGCTGCTGAGGAATCTCTCTCGAAACATCACCGTTTCGTTCTTGAAACATATTCCGAGTCTGTATGGATAGAAATCATAGCAAGTGATGGCTTGAGCTATCTAGTTTGAAGTTAATACTTTCCACCCCTGTTTGATCAGGTTATCTTCGCTGAGCATCTCGAGACACTTAAAAAACACATTGATTTCAGCAGGTACAAAGTACAGCTCTATGGCTATTTTAATCTTCCGGGTGTAGATTGGTCAGTTGGAATGTTAACAGAAGCACCCTCCTAACAAAAACTAAGGCTTTGTTTTATTTGACTTCATGAACTTTTCTGGTTTGGATAAATTCAACAGAATTGAGAACTGCGCTAGAAATGTCCTTGACGCTGTTCTGTCCAGCGTGCCGGTTGACTCTGTAACCCATAGTTTAGCCGCCTTAGTGCAGATGGATGTTTTCCACTCTCCATTCACAGTTGAGTTCTGTCTCCCTCATAAAAAGCCAGCAACGTATCCCTAATCTACTTACTGCTACTATAAAAGCGATTACCTGACTTATATGAATACTTCAAGAACTGCGATTGAAACGGCCTGCTCACTATATCTGATGTCGACCTGATGACCGAAACATTTTCTTTGATGGTCAAAGACAAAATTGGTCTATTTGTGCCGCAGCGCGTTGCAAAACTTTCAATATATCCTGAGTGGTTTTCTAAAGAGTTGAAAACGTGCATGCGGAAGAAAGAGCGCTTTCATTGACTTTTCAGACAAACGGGCTCTTCCTTATATTACACTGAGTTCAGTACATACAGGGCCTTAGTAGAAAAAATTATATTCGAAGGACAACCGCCTACACCTAGACCAGGTAGAGTGTAGCTTAAGCCGGCGTCCAAAAACCTTTTGGCGATTTGCAAAATAGCCCTCGCGATTCTGACCAAAGCATTTGCTTGCGTACAGATAACGAGGCGAGCTATGTTACATCTCCTTTAAAAGTTGCGAATATATTTGCTGCTTACTTCATGGGCTGTTACTCAACAAGCCAGGGCATTGCTCCGCGTCAAGAATGTAAAACTAATTGCCATGACTTCTTGACTGGTATCAGAGTAGATACGACAGAAATCGCAGAAGCAATTTAACAGTTAAAACCAAAGTTATATAGAGGCGCAGACTGTATTCCATCGTTTATTATAAAGGTCTGAAGTGACATTTTGACACCCATTCTATTGCACATCTTTAACCTCTCTCTGAGTTTCGGTGTCTTCGCATCATTATGGAAAAAAAGCGGTTGTGGTACCTATCTTAAAAGGAGGCGATAGCTCCGTCACTAGTAATTATCGCCCCATATTTTTATTGTCGGGATTTTCTAAAGTTTTTGAACGGGTTGAGCATTCCCGAATTATTTCTTTTATTTTCGCCAAAAGTTTTTATCTTGTCAGCATGGTTTTCTGAAAGGGCCGTCGGTTGAAACCAATCTTTGCTTTTTTTACACTACTATACCCCCATTGTCCTAAACAGAGGCCAAGTTGATTGTATGTATTTTTACCTGTCAAAACCTTTCCATAAACTGTATGAAAATAATTTGTTACACAAATTATTGCCATACGTTTCTTGTTCAGAGCTGTGTAACTGGTTCGAAAGTTACTTATCATCTCGTCCAAACAGTGTTTGTATTCATAACAGTTATTCCGACCTTTTCTTTTTAAAATCTGGTGTCCCTCAAGGATATATTCTTAGCCCCCTTTAGTTCTTAATCTTCGTCAACGGTTTAGCGGCCTGTGTAGGTAGTGCTGAGTTACTGATGCTTGCTGATGACATTAAGATTTTTATGAGTGTAAAGTCTCTTGTTGACTGTCATCTTCTGCAACATGATGTCTTACCTGTTGTCCTGTGGTGTTCAGCAAATAGCTTGTCACTGAATCCCCTGAAAACAAATGTATTTATTTCTGCAAGCGTCGCAGTATAGTAAACTACGATTACATTATGGACAGAGTGACAATCACGCGTGCATCTGTTGTAAAATACCTTGGCGTGTATCTCGATAATGCATTCAAGTTTAGTGCTCACGTGTCATTTATTGTTCGTAGGGCGACGAGAATGTTGGGTATTATATGCCGCATTACTCAGCCACTCAAGAAATCGGTCTCCATTATTCGTTTATTTTGTGCCCTGATTAGGTCTGGGCTTGATTTAGGCTCTGTGGCCTGGAATTTGCTATCAAGAAAACAAGCGATGACCATCGAAAATGTGCAACACAAACTAATACGTATTGTTTATGATCGCTACTTATAAACGCAGTTTCTATTTTGACTTCACTTTTCTGCTTAATACGAGTTCGTTGATAACATTGACCAATAAAAAAAGCAGAGCGCGACATAGTTTTTGTGTAGAAAATCGAAAGTACCATATATTTGACAGTTCTTCGCTTTTACGTGATATAAACATTCATGTCCCTCCTCGTCCCACTAGGACCCGCAGTGCTTTCAGCATTCACACCATCTGTAAACCATCTCTTTTCTGACGGATACAATTTCTGTTTATCAATATTGAAAATGCCGAACTTGATATATACAGTGACATTGTTCAGGTGTTCAGGAACCAAGTGAAAGTACTTGTTGTCGAACTTTAAATATTGTGTTTTTTGCTTTGCGTTTGAAAAAATGATATTGAGTATCTCTTTGTTTTTAATTTTTATATATTTGTGCACCAAAGAAAAGACCTGCATGGTTGTTTTCAAGCACATAAAAATAAAAATAAATAAAAAAAATTAATTGTACCAGAGTATGAACGGCAGTTAATATTTCGTAATTAAAAGTCTGAGACACGGAGAAACATAATATTGAATAAAATATAATTAGATTATAGTATTTTCTAACGAACTCGCCTGCATACTTTCACTTCTTGCAAGCCTATATTTGTCTACATCTGCTGGACAGAATGACAGGGATTCGGTCGCTAACATATTTTATTCATGATAGAGCAACAAAGGTAGCTGCAAAAAGTTACCCTCGCAAGCCACGTGATAAACTAGCAAGTTGAGAGAAGATAATATTTTATTGGGCATCGCACTGTCGGGCTAAAACACAAAATTAACAAATGTTGCTTCAGTGATGACGTCAATTTAATTATACACTTGACGTCAGTTCTTTTGAAACTAGACAGAGTCAATTTGCTCGGCCTAAGATCCATTAAAATAAAGTTTTGTGCATATATATGGCGCGGTTGACATTTGGTTGTCTAATAGTTTACTGCCTAATACTGGCCAATGTAATACGTGAGTCATGATGATGTAGTTAAAAACCTGGTGTATTGTTTTTTGGGGGGAACAGAAGTCCGTGAGGACGAGACATACTATTTCATTATTTCCCTCGTTCGCAAGTTAAGATTTATTTTTAGCTTAGCTGATCAAAATGTAAATCAACTTGAACACGTAAAATTTTATCTTCCTAAGACACGTGCTTTCAATTTGTGTGCAAACTGTCAGTCGACATGCAATGTGCTGCTTTTATAAGTGAACGTAAAGATATTTAAAAAGATTTGTTTGGTTGGGTAAAGCTGCATAGTGAAAAGAAATTAACTCCAACCATACTCAAAAAGTACAGTCCAACGTTTCGAAGCGCATTCCGTTTCTTTACAAGGGGTTACGAAATAGCACGGGGATGCAGCAGCTTTCATCATCTTCTCCTTTTTGCCCATCGATATGCATTTTTTTCTTCTGTTCAGGGTGTGTTCATTTTGCAGCTTTGCTTGCCAGGTGACATAGGCCCTGGCCGTACACGGTTGGCAAGGCACCCAGGCTCCCGCTTATGTTCCCCGGTGAATGTCGAATGTTCCATGATTCCAGGTAAAGCCTTTTCCGGATATGTGACTCAACGTCAAGCACGCGCGTGTTCGTGAAGCCGATTCGATGGTAAAGGTCCTCGCAGTGTTTGGCAATAGAGACAATTCCCTACAAAAAAAAAACAGTATAAAGTGAATTATGGAACAAAAAATCTAACGGGTTCTCTTGCTGGACACCTGAAATCCACTCAGGGTTTTGGTTTCATAATCCAGTTCATAATGTTTTTTTTTTATTTTGGTAGGGAATAAAACAGAGAGCGCTACGGTCTTTCGCCAGCATACCCAAAGTTTTCATGCGGCGCGTGAATCTATTCTTGCGTTTTAAAGAATGCTAATGTCAATGGCCTCCTTGCCCATCTTGAGTTCATCGAGACGACCATACAGTTCACTGTTGAGTACAAGAGAGATAATACCTTGCCGTTTCTCGACGGGCTGTTGGCAAGGCAGGGGAAAGGACTAAAGTTCACCGTGTACTGGAAGCATACTCACACCGGGCGCTACCTTCACTTTGACTCGAACCAACCAACGAGTTAAAAGGCTTCAGAGGTTTCAACGCCACTATCCAGGGCAATAATTATATGGTTATCAGAGGTCAATTGGGACAAGAGAAACAGACGATAGTTGATGACTGTAAAAATCGACGAGGGCTCCGCGGGTGGGCCGTTAGCACCAGAGGGAAAGATAAGCAGACGATAGTTGATGAGTGTAAAAATCGACGAGGGCTCCGCGGGTGGGCCGTTAGCACCAGAGGGGCTGGTAGGACACCGTTGGCGTAAACACTTCCCGTGGTGGGCGACCTCGAGAGATTAACGTACTTTAAAACGCGAGGTTCGGAACGCACGTTTCCTGCCGAGAGAATCGAAGCGTGCGTTTCGGGCCGGGACAGCGCGGTGGTTCTTCTGGCTGGCACGGTTTAAATCGGTGTCGTCTTTCTCGCCCGCGTGTTAGAGGGCACGGTAGAAGGGCAACGTCAGACCACGTCTGGCGGAACGAATGAAGGTATGGCTCACTTGGCACTGTCCACACCGGGGTCAGGTGTCTGACTCGCCTTACGAGTTCTAGATATAGTTCGCTTGCATCCGAACCTGCCTGAAATTTGGCCGTGAGATATACGCCGACCGCGGGGGCTCCCGCGGGAATGTAAGCAAATGCCCGATGGTGAGAAAGTGAGCCGGTTAGTTTTTTTCGGCCAGTGGGAAGTGCCTGTCTTTAGTTTGCGCTGGAGCTCAAGCGCGAACGCTCCAGAACGAGGCAGGTTGAGGGACTTCGAGGGGCAATGCTTCCTTAATCGGAACTTAATCCCACAAGCCAGCCAACTCCCGAGCTTGGCTAAGCTAACCCCGTCGCAGTGTTGTACATGTTCCTTAAAAAAAGGAACGAGAGCTCGTTCCTCGTTCCTTCTGATTTTTGGAACGCGTTCCCGTTACAAGTTTCATTTGTGAAAAAAAGAACTTGTTTTCGTTATAGTTAAAAAATGGAGCGTATTGTTACATATACGTTAGATATGCATTTTGCTGACTACCATATTTAGTCAGATGAAGCAAAGCTTTTATTTTATATTTATCTCATTAAATAGGAACATACGAATTTGAAGGCCGTGATGGAAGGGCACCAGGAGAAGAAAACAAGCGGAAGCAAAGTTTCGTTTGTGGATATATTCAACTTTAAAAATCTCAGCTTTTAACCATATTCATGTTTGTGGTGGACGATTGAGACGAGCCAAATGTACTGTTACTCCACATTGCACGAGCGTTTTACAACAACCTCACGCGTTTCAATGTAACAAAGTCCCTTGCTCGAACCTAACAAGTTGCTTCTCGATGTTGCTGTCCGCAAGACGAGCAAGTGAAGAAGAAGGTAGGGCTTTTGGAAGGTCAGTCTTAAAAACTACAAGTGGAGGTTACATTCGTTGTTCAGTTCAATGGTGCGGGACAAGGGGAGGTCTAAAGGTTAATTTTTGCGTATATTTTAAAGGGATGCTGAACTAAACATTCCAGTCTTCATAATAAGTGGCGTACGATCTTGCCGCGAGCCAGCAGCCGCCGGTGTGCGTGAGCACACGCAACGAAAGTGACGTCATAGTTCCCCGTTTAATATGACAGTGAAATGTGTGGGCTCCGGGGAGGAGGAGAATAAATACATATTTTCATCTCCACAGTAAGGTCTACTGTAAAAAGTAGGCGATTAATCGGTCTAAGAAGCACGTAGCTTTCACTTCGGGGGATGAAAATTATTTCTTTATTCTCCTTTTGCCCGGATACCTTACGTTTCACTGTAATCTTAAGCGTGAATGCAGGCCTATGACGTCAATTTCGTTGCGTGCGCTAGCGCACACCGGCGGCTGCTGGCTCGTGGAAACGTCGTGCGCCACTTATTATGGACACTGCAATGTTTGCTTCAGTATCTCTTTAAGTGACCAATGTTCGGAATACAAGGGTGCGTTCGATATCTGGTAACCTGTTATTCTGTTGTAATTGTAGGTCTCTTTGTGGAAGCGTAGTGATGGCTGTAGTCGGCCTTAGATTTCTGGGTGTATGAGGATTCATGGAAGCAAAGAAAGTAGCCGAGCTTGAAGCTTCGCTCTTTTTGTGTCTTTTTCTTCGACTAAAAGTCTTGCTTTCTGTACCGCAGTCTCGGACACTCAAAAAATAATCAGTGCCCACTAGCTCTCCTGCACTTCACTGTTACGAAGCGAAGACCACACAAAAGTAACCCGAAGAAACCAAAAAGTTAACGAACTCTTGCTCGTCGTAAAGATATTTTTTATACTTTTAGAATTTTCCTCATAAAAATAAAATAAAAATTACTCCACTGTACGAAAAAAAGGAACGCCGTTCCTTGGAACGCGGTTCCATACAAAACTGCATTCGAGCACCTCTCTCCCAAACATCGTACAGGGGAAGTTGCCGTTCGCAGTATTGTTTCGTTTTTGTATTTTCATTCGCTACAAAAGTATTACATTGTTTATTGAAAAGTAACTACCAAGTTTAGCTGAATGAGTCGTCGACGGCCAAGAGAAGCTTATTTGTCTCCGACAAGACACACCCAGCTTCCCACAACGAAGTTCGTCACCTCATCCGGACCTGATAAGCCTGACAGCGCAAAGTGACCAAGCAAAGCACCAATACTCTGAGTTTCAGTAGAAACAGCTATACCTGCAGTTTTGTGGAGCGCGTCGCCCGTCATCAAGGTCGGGCACACCAAAAGGAGAAGGCATCGAATGAGCCGCAGCCTTGCCTCGTTGTGTGAATCAGCGTCCCCTGCGTAAAGGAGACCAGCGAAGCGCTGACGCATGTGCTGATAAAGGAGGGCATTCAAGTAGCCCACAAGCCAGTCTCCACAGTGGACTGATTCATGTCACGACCAAAGCACCGCCCAAGTGAAAATTTTTGCAAGTGGTTTATTGAATTGATACCACTAGCAAGTGGTACCCCTTGCTAGTGGTACCACTTGCGAATGGTACCTGTTCAATAAACCACTTGCAAGTGGTACCACTTGCCAGTGGTACTACTTGCTAGTGGTACCACTTCTTAGTGGTGCCACTTGCGAGTGGTACCCTTGTTATATAGATTCACAAAACCAAAGCCAGATGTTAGTCTTTCTTACTTTTATTTTGCAGTTGAGAGTGCTTGTAGAGCAGAATTTCTTTGGCTGATGAAGATTAAAAATCCTCAAAACCCAGCTGCCTTAGAGCTTTTCGGGAGTCCTGGACCTTTTGTTACAGGACTGTCGAGATGTTATTGATGACTTGCTGAACAGGCACCTAGTTCTGGTTTCCCAAATGTTGCACTGTTTCTGCAAAGACAACAAAAGAATACTAATCTAATAACAGCTCATGGAGATACAGCCATATGATTGAACAGATTGAACTCATTTACCTATAACCAAGCCAACTTTGAAGGAACTCAGTTCCTTCCGGACCACCACATTTTGTTTTTGTTTGTCGTTCGGTGCCACCTTGCCCCCATAAGTCGTTCGGGCAAGTCCCACGCGCCCCCAAATCGCTGGCGCCATGTCTTTGACTACCATGGTTGGTTTGGTCTCCTTCGTTATTTTTTTCTGCTTCATAGGAGCCGATGGTGGTGCCCCG
Organism: Ixodes scapularis; assembly: GCF_016920785.2. NCBI lineage: Eukaryota > Metazoa > Arthropoda > Arachnida > Ixodida > Ixodidae > Ixodes > Ixodes scapularis. The sequence continues at coordinate 70,766 of NW_024610355.1, read as the reverse complement.
ATTGGTCGCAACGGCAGGAACCTCCCGTAGGGTAGCCTAATAATCCGACGATGGTTCTTCGGGCTGTTGATAATGGTGGCGGAACCGATGACGCTCCAGGTCCATGTTGCACGACTTTTCATAGTGTGCGCTGAGGGTGTCGACAGCCTCCAATTTGTAGACGTCTCTCGTCGGAGTTCTAGAAGCGGCTGTCACTGACGTCGTTGCTGGCGACGGCACAGCGACACCGCGGGACGAAGGCAATGCATCGAAGACCGGTTGACCCTCCACTCCCAGGCACTGGCGCAGTAGGTATCGACGACATTTCGAGGGCAGTGCGTGAGCACCACATGCCCCCAAGAAACATTTGAAGAGCGAAATTCATCGCTCCCAGGGAATTTCAAACTTCCCCGGTTCACTTAAAATGTCTTGAGAAAGTTCGATGCCGAATCCGCTGTCTATCCCGTCGTCAAAAGAATGTGCAGTCCCCGGTAGACCTGGCGGGTTGGGAAGGAACGTCCAGTCACCTGTGCTGCTCTCATGAAACTCTTTATTTAAAAATAATGATGATGAATAAGAAGTAAGTGAATGAACACACAGCAAAGGAGACGAAGTTATCCGAATATATGAAAATATAACAATGGAGACACAACACCCAAAACGGGTACAGGCAGTAGACGTGGCAAATGACGGCTTAAAGGGATACTGAATCGAAACTTGAAATACACCTATTATGGTCAGAAATAGGTTTAATGTGACCAATGATATCCGTAATTCATAATCGGGCGTTTGTATTTTGAACGGATGGCTATATTTTTCACCCTGAGGGGCCCGATTGGGCGTGCGCTCAAAAATCAGCCATCGGAGGGTGCGATGCGTCTTGGGATATTGGGCGCATTCGTGACGTCACTTGTGCCAGCCGGGAAGGGCTACGGTGTGGATGTTGTGGCTACGAGCGTTGCCACTTGGTGGCGCGTCGACGATTCACGACCTGTGACAACGTGGCCGTTTGAGATGTGCAAGGGCTGCACGGACGCAGAACCACGGCAAGTCGGCAACCACGGCACCACTGAGAAAACCAGCTCTGAGGTCGGATTCTCAAAGCGAACTTAGGACGAAAAAGTGCGTACGACAAATTTGAAAGAAAACCCGTATTCTCGAAACGAAATTGTCGTAATTTTTGCGCAGGTTACGACAGAATCCTACGACAGCTCCGCAGCTTTTACGATCAAATCAACATGGCCGACAGCGTCGCTCAGTTACTTGGTAGCGACGACCAACGGACATTAATTTTTCTACGTGCTCTCCTCGTGCGTCCCGACTTCAACCAGCAGGAAAAAAGGAAGGAGTACTTGAAACAGGCCACGACGATCAAGAATGCAGGATCCACAAACACCCGAGAAGATCTACAGCTGCCACGATTCTACCGACTAAGCGAGCTCGGCAGAATATAGTAGGCCTAGCAGCAACACCGACTCGGCGCACCGTTCCTCCGGCAGTCCTTGGCCAAGACCGTCTGCCCATGACCGGCTGGCCTGCTGACTGGAATATGCCCGCGTGATCCTTGTGGACCCTTCCCGGATGAATAGTTTGACCCCTGAACTAAGTTTCAGATGTCAATCTTTTTCCCTTGTCATCTCCATCTCCTTGTTTTCCGAGACAGCGGTGACGAACGCTGTCGTCGAAAAGGGACTCTCATTGACTCTATCTCCTTGTTTTGTGTGATATAGAGCTCAAATAAACGCCATACGGATTACTGTTGCAACACGGTTCCAGATGGCACCAGTTTGCAAAATCACAAACATCACTAATAAAATAAGTGAATCCCTATTGGAAAATCTCGATGATGGAAAGATGACGGAAAAGGCTCATACAAGCGTAACCGTAATATGGGACATCCTATACAAGCGAAAAAGGCGGCTCCAGTATAGTGGAATAAGGCGGAACGATACAGGTGGGCGGAACCATACAAGCGTGTCGTATTATGGGACATCCTATACCAGCGTAGTGGATATAGGCGGAACCATGTAGGCAGACGGAACCATACATGCATAACGTAATATGGGACATCCTATACCAGCAAAAAGGCGATACCAGCATGGTGGAGCCATATGGCTCCAGCGTGTTGGTTTCGCCTTTTCACTGTTGTACAGGGCGATTTAGTTTTAAGCTTTACATATATGTTTAGAAAGGTCGTGAAAGCTATATTAATGCGGTTTGTGCAGGCGAGTTATACGGCCAGGCGTACGTAGTATAGGGACCTAGTCGTAACGATCAGTCAGATAATTAAATACAATTTGTTAATCAACTTTTTAATTAGTGAAAATGAAAATATGGTTTCAATTAGAAACTTGCTGAGTCATTGAAAACCACAAAATCAAGTCTTTTTAAAAGGATATAATTCAGGGGTAGCGTTTTATGCATTCTGTAAGAAGCTTTATTTGGACGAGTTTCTAGGTTTCAGTTTCTTATCAGAGCTCATCTCTGCGCCCACGGTCCTGTTCCCCAGGGGCATAGACACGCAACACACATGCGCCTTGCTTCCCTTCATCCTACGAGGGAGGCGAGGGGGCGGCTTCGCACTGCGGTCACCGGGCAGCTGGACCGCAGGTGCAAAGATGTGCTCTGGTAAGAAACCGAAGTCTGGAAATGCGTCCAAATTGACCATTTTTTTTATAACGCCATAAAATGCTACTTGTCTTATATCTTTACAAAGAAAATTGATTTAGTGTGTTTTGATGATGCTTAGCAGGTTTCTAATTGGAACCATGGGTCTATTTTCACTTATTAAAAATTTCACGAACATACTATATTTAGAGAGAGGCTGAAGCAGTTTTGTATTTGAGAAAACACTTTTAAATCTCCTTCATTCGACCTCCAGAATCTCAAATATCAAAATTATTTGCTAATTTAATTAATCAAGGCTGCATAGTCATTTTTAAGGCGCTGTGAAAGCACCTCCCTAGAGAGCGACGTCACAACAGCAGCTTTCAAAATCTTTGTTCACGCATCTTCAGCGCCTATCAAAGCTATGCACGCACATGCTATTTTTTAAAAGGGCAGAAAAATGTGTCACGACTGGTGCCAGTGCCGGAGAATATACCTAGAAAACTTGCGATTGGACGCGCGGCCCTTAAGCGACACACGCTTGGCGGCCGAAAGGTCTTCTTACGATGTCACTGTTGGTGGGATGTTTTTTGTGTTTTCTCACGTTTAGTTATATCTTTGAGGAAAACGAACGGGACATTCAGATTCGCGGGATAAAACTACGCTAGAATGAACCTCCATCTAGTTTTCTGAAAGAAGTCTGGCACATCTCTGTAATAAGCCGACGGATCATTACAAATTAGCCTTTTATACTATGCCGCCCTGGCCATATAACTCACGTGCACAGACTGCGTAAATGTAGCTTTTACGGCTTTTTTAAAAAAAAATCTGTAAAACATAGAAAAAAAACTGTAGAATGTCCCCCAATACGATACGATTGTATGGTTCCTTCCCCGCTTGCATTGTTCAAGACTTGTGGACATCCAGCGTTTCATTGGAATGCTGGATGTCAGCGAGTCTCTACATCAGTGAGTGGTTTCAAACAAGCATGGTGTTTGCACACCAGTAAGCTCTTATCCGAGGCTCACCAGGACCACTAAGAGCAGAGGCGAAATGTCGTGACCTGGTAAATTTGGTTGCAGGTATTTATTTTTACAAGAACTGCATGCAGCAAAGCTTAACTTTGCTTAAAAGAAGATTATTAAAAATTCAATACTGAACAATGGTGTCCCTTGAGCTGTCAGACCAAACTCCCACTCTTGCCACTCAGGAGTTCCTAACTTGTGCGTAGAGGATCAGCACAACCCAGATTTGTGCTGCGAGCGCACCTGCAATATAAAAGTTGAATAAACATGAGATGAAATATGAGACGTTTACAATTCTCTGTAACGTGAAATTAGAGCACAGATCTTGAAGAGGAGGATGGGAAGGTATGCCCCTCCTCCCCCTCCCCTCCTCCTCTTCTGCTCCCTCCCATTTAGCAGGAAACTTCCCTGAATTTAGCGGGAAAATTTCCCCACTAAATTTAGCTGGTTAAGTTTCCCACTAAATTTAGCGCAGAAATTGATGTCACATGACCTCAACACAAATGCAGTTTTTCCGCTAAAAGTAGCAGGGAAAATGACGTCGCATGACCGTGTCACGTCAGCCATAAAAAAATTCAGTTTCTCAGCTAGACTTAGCGGAAATATTAACGTCACATGACCACAACATTAATTCAATTTCCTGCCAAGTTTAGTTGGGTGGTTACGCCGACAGCGACGCCGCAAAACGCGGAAACGGGTGCTAAGAGCTGCGCTAAAAACTAAATGCATCAGGTGAAATAAAGTGAACATTAGAGATACTGTAAGAAAAAGAAGAGAATCTAAGATACCGTTCTCAGATCTTTCCTTTTGTCCGTTCTCAAATGTTTTGATTTCAAGAAATGTTTATCTCTTTATTCATACCCAGAGAACACCTCCCAGTTTCAGCATGAATGCAATAAATCAATGCAGACTAGACCTTGTAAACTATAATCCACATGAAAATTAATGTTTGCCACATAGTCATGTATGAGTCAGTGGCTCAGATCTCTAAATACATTTGTATTGAGGAACATTCTTGAATAAAACTTCTGGGCTTCGAATTCAACAGTTTGTACTTCCGTAAGGAACACTGTATGGCACTGATTTTTTTTTTTTGTGACACATCAGAAACAGCACAGCACTGTCATCCTCGCATACCTAACAAGAATTTGTATATTTTTTTAGCATGGCATGTGCTATTCTAATGCCCATAAAGCATCCTTTAACAAAATTTCCTTTGTAGAGCTTTTTATTGGTTCTTATTTAGCTCGCACGACAGATTCGGTACCTTGAATTCTCACTCGGCATCAACAGTTTTATATATTAATGTAATAGCGAAAGACAAGATGTATGGACTTGAGTACGGCTCAGCAAGCACAGATGTTGAGAAAAGTACTGAAGAAAACTCAAATGTCAAAATAAAAATAAGCTGGAATGTGGAATTATGGACATGGACATGAATACAGTTAGCAGATTCAATATGAAGAATATGTGTTAGACGCACGCTCAAAGAAACCTGTTGCATCTATATTCATTCAAATTACTTTGCAGAACCCAGCGCTGCAGTCTCAGGTGGGAGTTCGCTGAATGAGTCTACTGAAAATGAGTGTAGACGGAAAAAGCAGTTTGATCTGCGATAATGAACATTACATAAGTGACATGTCATTATTACTGTTACAGTGCCGAATGTTCCAAACTGTCAGTCGCATCATTCTGTGAGTTCCCTCCGTACATTACAGGGTTTGGCTCTCTCGAATGCTTTGCGAGAAAAATGATGAACTGGAAATATCTAGAGTAGTTCTAGAAAAACTATTTCCAGAATCTTATCTCAGCATCGCAAAGAATATAAAAAGTTTCTAAAGACAAGGTTAGTGCAGGAGTTGAATAAACTAAATACTTTGTTTTCGAAACCATCTTGCCGTAGTAAACGTATGAAGTTCCCCTAGGTAGAGCTAGTCATTACGGATGATTGTGCCCATTGCGTACCATAAATATTTAATTTGCGACCTACAATATTTACAAACTCAATTAACTCTGAATAAGTGGACCACTTGGCATTAAAGATTGGCCTCACCATGACTGTCTGCCAACATCTACATAATAATTTCCATGAACCTATGTATTTCAAGAAAATATTTGGTGCGAGCTGCTTAAAACACAATAGCACTTTTTAGCAAGTGCTGATTGTTGGGCAAGTTGGTACGGTACGTTAGAAAACATGATTGTGCTTTGAAGACGGGGACATAGGAAGGACAGACACCACAGAGTGCTAACTTTCAACTGATTTAATTCAAGAACCTCGGCGTAGAAACACGCTGCGTCACCGCACCACATCTTAACCAATCCGTGGCAGGGCCACGGATTGGTTGAGATGTGGTGCGGTGACACAGTCCGTTTCTACGCTGAGGTTCTTGAATTAAATCAGTTGAAAGTTAGCGCTCTGTTGTGTCTGTCCTTCATATGTCCCCGTCTTCCAAGCGCAATCATATTTTCTACCGCACTTTTTAACACTAATAGAAAGCCTGTAGTGGGCCACAACTTAAGCAGTTTTCACTTCATTATAAAGAGCAATTACACATATGTGAACCATGAATATAGGCCTGCACTGAATTTTTTTCTTAAGCTGAACGTGCTATGCTCTGTTTACTATATAAATCTTTGCAGAGCTGACAATGTGCAAGTTCCTGTTTTTTTATATTTCACATGTCCCGACTGGTGAGTGTGGTAGGGACATAAGATTGATGACACCAACGAAACACAATGATTATTTTAAGAATTTGTTTGGGTATAGCACGAGCAAGGAGATCTGCGGGAAGTTATTTCTGTGACACCGTCGAACCTACATCCGGGGGCTTTAAGTTCACATGTTAATCATGTCTGCAGACTCCTTTTTGTAATTGGAATTTCATCCAACCCAAGATTTGAATATGTTTTTTTTTCATTTTAGGCTTAGTAGTGCTTTTGCTGTTCTATTAATAGGTAAGAAAAATGCTTATTTCAAGTGGCATACCTAACACCTGGTGGCACGAGGACTCCCGTGTCGTGACGCAGACCGAAAGTCACAGCCAGGGAGATACTGCGATGCTCTTGTTGCTGGGATTACCTCCCCCATGGTCCTGCCCAGACCACAGAAAAAGATTGAGTCCAAGCTTGTGGCCACTAGGATCTCCAGATCTTGAGGCACCCAAGTAGCTGAAAATAAAAACAAATCACAATCAAGTACTTGGCAGAGCTACATTAGAATGGCTAGCATATTCTTTCGTGATCAGCACATAGATCCTCTTATTTTAGTCATAGTCACCCCCCAGGACAAAGCTACGTAGGCGTTAAAATGATGGGTACCGAATTTAGGTGAATGATCAAATGCATTCATTTAACCCCCTTTCGCCCCAACCTGAGACTTCTGTCAAATATTCACATTCAACTGTAAAGACTACAAATAAAACTACTACTGCAATGCAAATCCGTATAGTGGGAGAGTTTAGCCAGCGGGTGTGGCAGCGAAGGCGCCGGAGAGGAGGAAAGGGAGGAGAACGCCGAAGGAGGGAGAGAGAAGGCAGCAGAGAAACAAAGAGGAGACGACCACCATTTCGACGCAAAGCTGTCTGCACGGAGCACTGTTGAGGCTACGTGTCGTCTGCTACGGGCTTATTTATTTTTTTTGCCTAAATAAAAGTGCGTTCAAACATGGAGGAACTTCTTTCTTTAGGTTTTTAAGCCACCGAGGAATAACACTATATCATTTTATTGCCAGAGCCTGCCAAATAAAAGGAAAGAACCGAAATTTGAATATCGATCCCATGCCGGGCGAATGAATGAAAATGGCGGCCCTCCCCGCTCAGCTGGGAGCAGCCTAGAGTTCACGCGCATGCGCTCACGCCTCTTGCTCTGTGCCGCGGGCTGATCAGCTCACTCGGAAGGGAGACGTTACGGCAGCGAAATCATAGACTGCCAGACTCTCCCCATATATGGCTCTGCTGCAATGGAAAGATTTTCCTACCCTCGTGCTCAGCGAGTGTCGACTGTGGATACAACTCCGGTTCATACACTGGCTGAACATGAGGGTAGAGTGTACCAGCAGAGGGCAGGTGTCTGTATACAAAGAGTTTAGTTGGCACACCAAGAGGCTAACGAATAAGAATGGGTACTACTCTGAGCAAAATGCCAAAAAAGCGTGGATCTCGGCTTGACACTAACAGCGGCACACAGTATCTATTTTAGTGACAAAGGGGTACTAAATCATTATTTTCAGCTTCCTAACTAAACTAAATATTCTTCCCGGCTTGCTTTTTAGGAAAATCTCCAAATTTACAAAAACTACTAAGACAACGTCTAAAAAAAAAAAAAAAGCAATGGCAAAACCAGCAATTGAATTCGCCTGCTCTCCAGTAGCAGGACATCTATGGCAGGCAGACCTGCAGAATGAGCAAGCAGTTTGAGAAACAGAGTATGTCCTATGTATAATTTTTTTTTATGCTGCAAAGCAAGCGCTGGAAGGAGGTTTCACGACATTAACGAAATTTCTTGCAATCAGTTGAGAACAAATTAGAGCAGTGAATTTGTCCTTGCTTCTGGCATAACGTCTTAGTGTTGCCCATGGAAACTCACATAAATTTGAAAATAAAAACAAAAAAGACTAACCTTCATAAAAAAATCTAACTTTGGCAAAGAAAAGTTACCTTGGAAAAAATATGTACAATACAGTTGTACAGCGTGCATTTGTGTGCTTAACCAATTTTGAGGCAAATCGGCGACAATGAAAAGAAGACGTTTGAGTACAATTAAGGGAAAGACAGAAAGGATGCATACCTACAACAAAAACATTTAGAACGACCACGGGCAGGAAACTCTGGTGAGGCTCTCGGAGTGACTCCCTCATATGGGCCTGCGCAGACCACGTAGAACAAGATCGGTCAGAGCTTGCAGCCATAAGGTGCTTCATACCATGAAGTTACAGAAGCGGGTGCAATTGGAAGCAAAGTGCATTTCATTTCTCTGAAAAACGAAGAGTTTAATAGGTAGCTTGCATTCATAAGGTGATACAGTCATGAATGCACAGACTTTTCAATGCAGCGCTATATCACCAACTTGTTAACCATGCCGGGCAACACTAAAAACTGAGAGCATTATTTTAAACTATCTCAGCTTAAAGTTAACCACGACAGAAGCTTCAAGCCATCCTTGCAAATTCAGTGCACAAAGCAAGCCATGTGACCTAGTTGAACGCCATGGTACGTCGAGCTTATAATCATGCGTCATGCTGTTTTTGCTGCAAAGGCTTGTAGTTTCAAAAGTGGTCCAGCTTAAAGAGACTAAAAGTATAGACGTTTATGAGTGGGGCCCTCATTTAGTCTGCAGCTACATTGCGAAATAGGACGTTCCAACCGGGATGTTTGCTGCCTGTAACCACACGACCAGCTTGTGCCCAGCGATTGTTCGAGCTGAATACATGTCCTCGACAGTGCCATTATTTGACAAGCATTTCTATGACTGTTAAACATGACTGACTTACAGAGAGACTCCACCTCAACGACTAATGACTTGGGATATCTAACTGAATACTGATATATCAACTAAATGCAAAACGATTACCTGGCAAGCATTAAATTTTTCAAGAGGCTGGGTCGACTCCGCATTAAGTTGAAGGAGTCGATGCGTAATAGGACAATACAAACAAAAATATGCCTTAGAATTCCTTTTGCACCCCCAAAATGATGTGTTTTTGAAGGTAAGGTACACAATGTTCTTGATTTAGAAAGTGCCTCAGCTGTACAAATGCATATGCAATAAGGGCACTTGCCAAGCCTATACTACTCAGCTCTGTGCAGGTTGAGCTAAGTTAGATAATAGAAGTACATGCTCACTGACACCATCAGAAAGGCAGGGAGAAGGCTCCGTTGTTCGACCTCCAGCCCGTCTGCTACCTTCGATGACGTTTCAGCGCCTGATGAGCCTGGAGCGAGCACATCTGTCTAAAGCGGGGTGAAAAGCACAAGCATGTGCTGGAGGACGCCCAGCCATTCTCTTTTTGTCATTGGCTATACTACATATTTTTAGTAAGACATATTTTTAAGTGAGGAAAAGTACTGCAAATATGCAGTCCACCTTAAAGATAACAACAGTTGCCATTCACCATTTTCCAAATAAGTGCTCCCACGTACCGGAACATCTACACATGTGGTGCGTGAGTAGGTTCAGGACTGAGAGGCTAGAAAACGAAGCGCTCGCAAGGCTTGTCTGGCCCTTCCAACCATGCGGGTACATTCGTTGCAAGTTCCCGATTTGTAGACAAAATGATTTAGAATGAGCAAATCTTGTCTACGCCCGAGGTAGAACATTGAATTGCGATTCCCCCATATTGTGCGAACCATCCTTCAAACTGCGGTACCACCTGCAAATAAACTATGTAGTGCTGCGGCACGCGTCCTTGCTGCCTGCTTCAGAGGAAAACCACTGCTCGTGTTGAAGACGACATCCCACAGTGGACAGGCAACAATTTTTAACGAACAAAAACAAAATTGATATCATTCAATAGACACAGATAGGCTCACAAAGTGTCGGCACCATGATTGTTGTTGTTGGTTTTACTCTTGCATACAAACAAAGGTGACTTCCTCTCTCCTCCATGGACAGTAAAACCCCCTTATCTTGGTGGCCCCTATTTCTTCTCGAATCGGTCACAGAGGACATAATCGCAGTCACTGAATTCCGCAAAATTAAAGGCCGCGAAAAGTAAAGGTTCGCCAACATTAAGGGGTTTACTGTTCTTCTGAGTGTCACATGATGTTAACATTTCAAGGAGGCTGAAGGTATTGGTTTAAGAAAAAATTGACCTATGAAAAAAATGCCCTTCTCCAGGTTAGGCACGCGAGGTTCTTTTGCACTACCTATAAGGTGGCAAGTTTATTTCGGCAGAGCTTTTGGTAAAACGGAGTCACAAAAGTAGCTATACTTGGCGTCAACTATTTTGTGCTGCATTATAAAGCCAGAGCAGATTCCACAGTGCGTGCTTCAGCAGAGCACTGTTTGTTGCGAGAGCATATGTGGTTTAGTGTTGCATCCCATTTGCATAATCTAGAGAAACTAGCGCTGACAGAGTTGGAGCACTCCAAATATTAACAGCCGACTGTAGAAGCATTGAGAGATGCACACATGCGAACTGTGCATTTCTTAAAGGTGGGTCCGAGCAAAGGTAAAAACAATATCTATACTTACGGCGGCCATACTTGCCTTTCCCAAGCACGACCACTTTTCCCTCGGTAGCACCATCCAGTAAGAAGCACCAGCAACACGCCCATGAGACGCCGCCGCCTCCTGGATTGAATGACGACCCGCCTGAGGTCTTGGAAGGAGATCCGGAACACTGCTTTAGGCCAGATGTTGTATCTGGTGGGGCAGAGACTAAAAGCAAAAATTAGCAAATTTATCTGAAGCGCTACATTCCTATAGGACAGCAGTATTTTTTTTAGGCCAGTGACTCGCTTTATTTAAACACAAATGGTTGGTTTATATGATGAACCATCAGCCCCTATTTTTCTTAAGTGTAACGCAGTGTCTAACGTTACGTCCGACGGAACCCGAAATAAAAATTTAAGTTACGCCCAACGTAACTGTCAAGCATTCGAGTTACGTCCGACGTAACCCAAAATAAAAATTAAAGTTACCGTATTTACTCGAAAATAGGTCGAACTCTATTTGTTGGACCCACCAATAAAAAAAAAAAAAAAAAAAAAAAAAAATTCAAATATAGGTCGACTTTTTTTTTATTTTTAAGAACAGGGGAAATTTTGGGCAAAAGAAAGAAAGCTTTATTTACATCACTTCACAGCTTGGTAGACATCCTCGCAAATCCGCCACAATACTTCACTGACACCGTTGTAAAATGACGACAAGAAACGAAAGAAGGTGCGAAGCGACGGAAGACAAACTACAAAGACGCAAACAAAGCCGCCGTGTCGCCATGAGCAACACGCGAGCCGAGCCGCCTCAAGCAACTAACAAAAGTAACATCTTTTTTTTTTTTTCTTTTTTTGTGCGCGTTTGCGAGGATGAAGGACAAAGTGCATGGCGCATCGCGTTCCTCTCCTTCCCCATTGCCCAGCAAGGGGAACGCTAGAGGTGCGATGGCGAAATCCAATGCCCCAAGAGGTGCGCGCGATAGCGGCATCGGCCACCGCTGTTGTTTTCGGCTGTTTAACAAAAGCTTTTGGAAACAAGAAGCGGCGCAGCTCTACGGCAACGCCGGCTCGGTGACTCGATAGCTTCATGCCTCCGGTACGGTCGCAAAATTTGGTCGCGAATGTAGGTCGAAATTCTTTAGTCACGATTTCCGAAAAAAAAAATAAATAAATAAATAAAAGAAAAGAAAAAAAAAAGGTCGACATATATTTGAATAAACACGGTAGTCAGCTGCGCGACGAGACACACATTATGAAAGCGATTGGTGCGAGCGATCAAGGTGATGAGCGACGTTTTCTAGAAGCCCAGGAACCGAGCGGCGCAAGCAGCGAGAGTGAGAAATCTTCGTCGCTCGGCGCCGGCACTCGTAGCTTCTCGTCGTCGCTCGTCTCGTTGATCGCTATATTGCTTACATGCTGTTCAGAAAGGTGCTCTAAGTGGTTACCATTGCATTGGGACCAGCCTCGCATCCAACCGTAACCAGTCTTGACTTTTTTTTAAGCCGCCCAGGTAGAAGTTAACATCGTACATACATCGTTTTCAAGCATGGCTCCTCGTTCATTGCTCGATTTACTTTTTCGTAAATGCAAACCGCAATGAAGCACAATTATTCTAGTTCAAAATTGTCACGAACACTTGGCACGCATGCTTACACTGTAGCGCACCTAACGTAATTTAAAAGTAGAACGAAAACGGGACGAGATTCGCTTACCGCTTCACGGAAACAGTCCTTCGGATCCTAGGCCTAACGGCCGAAATCGGAAGTCGCCTGCGGTCCGGCGATCGGACGAGTTGAGCCGGCCGCGCTGTGCTGACCCCGGCTGACCACGCCTGGTTGAACCATGAGAGGCGTCGTCGTGTTGAGAGCCAGAGACGCAGTAGAAACGGACCGTAAAACATCTGTCCCGTAAAACGCAGAAGGAGCCAGCGCCAAAACCGCTACGTCTGGCTGCGTCGCCATCTCCACGACGACCGGAAGCGTGTAAACCGGGACTGGCCGGGAAGTTAGAAAAGGCGCGGCAGCGGAAGCCACTGGGCGGAAGCTTTACGTTTCGGTTTCGCTTTTCTCCGACATCGGCCACGGTCGCGGGCTGGTATGTTTGCGGCTGGTTGCGACGACGCGAGGGGCCACGAAAAGACGCCGAGTTGGCCGAGTACGAGTCACGGCCCACGATACGAGCAACGGGCCATTTGCCCCTGTCGACCGGCGATGCGGTATCCGCGGCTTAGTGTCACGATCGGTTTGTTGCCGTGCACGTTGACTCAAAGCTCGAAGTTATGCAGTTCCGTCAGTTCCGTTCCGGCACCAGCCGCACCACGTTTTCCGGTGCATCGCACGTGGAGGCCTTTCGACGCATTCAGTGAACGTAAAGATCGCGCCCGCTGTCTTCGGTGCTTTGGAAGAAGTTGGGAGACGGAAGAAGCATCAAAACCAAGGCGTTTAGGACTCCAGTCCGGGCCGCCGGTCCACTCTGAACGAGAGGCGACGTGTGTGTGCACGCTTTGAGGAAGCCTCCACGTTTCGCCGCGCCAGACCTCGCCGATCGCGACCAGACCCCGAGTCCGAGAGGCTCTTGCGCAGCCAGGAACGGCAGCGAGGTAGGAGCTGCTCGTTCTGCGCAACCATGCAGTGCTCTACAGTGATCGGATCTCTCGGTGTCATGCGTGCTTGCACCGAAGCCTTTGTGACCCCTTCGGACGCGCAAGTCGTACTTCGCAAAGGTTTGGACGGGGCCGCCCTCACCGAGCAGCTCCGCTAAATTCCGCTTACTTATGATCGCAATAAAAGCTTGCGTTTGTTCTCGGGAAAAAAATTGCGGGACCGCTCTCCGCGCCGCCGACGAGGTTGGCCGCCACCATGTTCTCAGCTGTTCACTCGCTCCCGCAGCGAGCGCCTTCCGATAATCCTCCCCGTTCCAAAATGCGATGCGATCTTCGTTTACATGGGCTGAATGAATGCGCACTCGCCATCTCGATCCACCTCTGTCTAGCGACTTTAATGCGATGCGCTTTGCGCATTATGCCGTTTACATGACCGCATATTGAATGCGGCAACTGGATTCAATGCGACTAAGTCGCATTCATGTAAACGCGGCTTATGTTATTTTTCGACATGTATGATGTATGTAACGATACCGGTGGTAAACGATGGACGTTTTTGTTGGAAGATGGCGGTCGTCTTTCTGCATGTATGGTTTAGTTATACCGGTGGTCTTGTGGTATAGGCGTTTCGTTGGAAAGATGGCGGTCGCCTACGTCATCGGACGCAAAATCATACCAGCCATACCGAGTCATATCGGCGAGCAAACCGGCTGCCAGTATAGACAGACCCGGAGCCATAGCGGTGCCGGTATCTCCAGTTATGGAGAACGCAAAACCAAACTAGCTGCATGTATAATAACAATAAATTATGGTGGTGTCATACCAGGACTGTACAAGCAGCAGGTTTGTTTCTTGTACGTTTTTCCAATAGGGAAGCGGTACCACTTGAAGCTCATGTGGCACCATTTGCAACCCAAGCGCTACCACTTGAGGCCCAAGTGGCACCACTTGAAGTCCAAGTGGTGCCACTTGGTTTGCAAGTGGCACCACTTGACCTACAAGTGGTGCAACTTGACTTGCAAGTAGTGCCACTTGACTTGCAAGCGGTACCAGTTGAATGCAAGAGGTTCCACTTGAAATACTACTTCATATTTTCACTTGGGCAGCTTCCAATCGAAAGAGCTCAAGCGTGGACTACCAGATTTCATGCGCAGAGTGACCTGCCTCCTAAGTCGGCGAAACGACTATATTTCCAGAGCCACTCCGCCTGCATAAGAACGACGTGGGAAAATATGATCGTAAGCGCGGTGGCACCGCCGAACACTGCGAGGACCTCGACCATCGAGTTGACTTCCTGAACACGGGCGTGCTTGACTTGGATCCATACATCTGGAAAAGCCGCTCGCCGCTGGATGGTCTTCAGTGTCGCCTAGGTCAAGGCACCCTATAGCAACAAGACAAGCGAGAAATACTGTAATAGCGGCAAGACCAGCGCAGTGTACAGCTGCACGAGCACAGCGGATCCCAGTTACTTGCTAAAAGTTTCCACAAATCCCAGCATCCGTTGTGCACGTGAGGCGACGGAGTGGACATGTTCGGTGAAGCTGAGTGTAATGTCGAGGGTGACACCCAGCAGGATTATTGTCGCCTTTTTTTTCAACCGGAGTTTCGTTAACAGTTAATGTTACTGATAGATAATGTGCTTTTCTTGTGGGGAAGTGAATTGTTCCACATATTGAGGCACTCAGTCCCTATTGGAAAAACGTACAAGAAACAAACCTGCTGCTTGTACAGTCCTGGTATGACACCACCATAATTTAATTGTTATTATACATGCAGCTAGTTTGGTTTTGCGTTCTCCATAACTGGAGATACCGGCACCGCTATGGCTCCGGGTCTGTCTATACTGGCAGCCGGTTTGCTCGCCGATATGACTCGGTATGGCTGGTATGTTTTTGCGTCCGATGACGTAGGCGACCGCCATCTTTCCAACGAAACGCCTATACCACAAGACCACCGGTATAACTAAACCATACATGCAGAAAGACGACCGCCATCTTCCAACAAAAACGTCCATCGTTTACCACCGGTATCGTTACATACATCATACATGTCGAAAAATAACATGAGCCGCGTTTACATGAATGCGACTTAGTCGCATTGAATCCAGTTGCCGCATTCAATATGCGGTCATGTAAACGGCATAATGCGCAAAGCGCATCGCATTAAAGTAGCTAGACAGAGGTGGATCGAGATGGCGAGTGCGCATTCATTCAGCCCATGTAAACGAAGATCGCATCGCATTTTGGAACGGGGAGGATTATCGGAAGGCGCTCGCTGCGGGAGCGAGTGAACAGCTGAGAACATGGTGGCGGCCAACCTCGTCGGCGGCGCGGAGAGCGGTCCCGCAATTTTTTTCCCGAGAACAAACGCAAGCTTTTATTGCGATCATAAGTAAGCGGAATTTAGCGGAGCTGCTCGGTGAGGGCGGCCCCGTCCAAACCTTTGCGAAGTACGACTTGCGCGTCCGAAGGGGTCACAAAGGCTTCGGTGCAAGCACGCATGACACCGAGAGCTCCGATCACTGTAGAGCACTGCATGGTTGCGCAGAACGAGCAGCTCCTACCTCGCTGCCGTTCCTGGCTGCGCAAGAGCCTCTCGGACTCGGGGTCTGGTCGCGATCGGCGAGGTCTGGCGCGGCGAAACGTGGAGGCTTCCTCAAAGCGTGCACACACACGTCGCCTCTCGTTCAGAGTGGACCGGCGGCCCGGACTGGAGTCCTAAACGCCTTGGTTTTGATGCTTCTTCCGTCTCCCAACTTCTTCCACAGCACCGAAGACAGCGGGCGCGATCTTTACGTTCACTGAATGCGTCGAAAGGCCTCCACGTGCGATGCACCGGAAAACGTGGTGCGGCTGGTGCCGGAACGGAACTGACGGAACTGCATAACTTCGAGCTTTGAGTCAACGTGCACGGCAACAAACCGATCGTGACACTAAGCCGCGGATACCGCATCGCCGGTCGACAGGGGCAAATGGCCCGTTGCTCGTATCGTGGGCCGTGACTCGTACTCGGCCAACTCGGCGTCTTTTCGTGGCCCCTCGCGTCGTCGCAACCAACCGCAAACATACCAGCCCGCGACCGTGGCCGATGTCGGAGAAAAGCGAAACCGAAACGTAAAGCTTCCGCCCAGTGGCTTCCGCTGCCGCGCCTTTTCTAACTTCCCGGCCAGTCCCGGTTTACACGCTTCCGGTCGTCGTGGAGATGGCGACGCAGCCAGACGTAGCGGTTTGGCGCTGGCTCCTTCTGCGTTTTACGGGACAGATGTTTTACGGTCCGTTTCTACTGCGTCTCTGGCTCTCAACTCGACGACGCCTCTCATGGTTCAACCAGGCGTGGTCAGCCGGGGTCAGCACAGCTACCGGCTCAACTCGTCCGATCGCCGGACCGCAGGCGACTTCCGATTTCGGCCGTTAGGCCTAGGATCCGAAGGACTCTGTTTCCGTGCAGCGGTAAGCGAATCTCGTCCCGTTTTCGTTCTACTTTTAAATTACGTTAGGTGCGCTACAGTGTAAGCATGCGTGCCAAGTGTTCGTGACAATTTTGAACTAGAATAATTGTGCTTCATTGCGGTTTGTCATTTACGAAAAAGTAAATCGAGCAATGAACGAGGAGCCATGCTTGAAAACGATGTATGTACGATGTTAACTTCTACCTGGGCGGCTTAAAAAAAAGTCAAGACTGGTTACGGTTGGATGCGAGGCTGGTCCCAATGCAATGGTAACCACTTAGAGCACCTTTCTGAACAGCATGTAAGCAATATAGCGATCAACGAGACGAGCGACGACGAGAAGCTACGAGTGCCGGCGCCGAGCGACGAAGATTTCTCACTCTCGCTGCTTGCGCCGCTCGGTTCCTGGGCTTCTAGAAAACGTCGCTCATCACCTTGATCGCTCGCACCAATCGCTTTCATAATGTGTGTCTCGTCGCGCAGCTGACTACCGTGTTTATTCAAATATATGTCGACCTTTTTTTTCTTTTCTTTTTTTTTTTTTTTTCGGAAATCGTGATTAAAGAATTTCGACCTACATTCGCGACCAAATTTTGCGACCGTACCGGAGGCATGGAGCTATCGAGTCACCGAGCCGGCGTTGCCGTAGAGCTGTGCCGCTTCTTGTTTCCAAAAGCTTTTGTTAAACAACCGAAAACAACAGCGGTGGCCGATGCCGCTATCGCGCGCACCTCTTGGGGCATTGGATTTCGCCATCGCACCTCTAGCGTTCCCCTTGCTGGGCAATGGGGAAGGAGAGGAACGCGATGCGCCATGCACTTTGTCCTCCATCCTCGCAAACGCGCACAAAAAAAGAAAAAAAAAAGATGTTACTTTTGTTAGTTGCTTGAGGCGTCTCGGCTCGCGTGTTGCTCATGGCGACACGGCGGCTTTGTTTGCGTCTTTGTAGTTTGTCTTTCGTCGCTTCGCACCTTCTTTCGTTTCTTGTCGTCATTTTACAACGGTGTCAGTGAAGTATTGTGGCGGATTTGCGAGGATGTCTACCAAGCTGTGAAGTGATGTAAATAAAGGTTTCTTTCTTTTGCCCAAAATTTCCCCTGTTCTTAAAAATAAAAAAAAAGTCGACCTATATTTGAATTTTTTTTTTTTTTATTCTCGGTGGGTCCAACAAATAGAGTTCGACCTATTTTCGAGTGAATACGGTAACTTTAATTTTTATTTTGGGTTACGTCGGACGTAACTCGAATGCTTGACAGTTACGTTGGGCGTAACTTTAATTTTTATTTCGGGTTCCGTCGGACGTAACGTTAGACACTGCGTTACACTTAAGAAAAATAGGGGCTGATGGTTCATCATATAAACCAACCATCTGTGTTTAAATAAAGCGAGTCACTGGCCTAAAAAAATACTGCTGTCCTATAGGAATGTAGCGCTTCAGATAAATTTGTTAATTTTTGCTTTTAGTCTCTGCCCCACCAGATACAACATCTGGCCTAAAGCAGTGTTCCGGATCTCCTTCCAAGACCTCAGGCGGGTCGTCATTCAATCCAGGAGGCGGCGGCGTCTCATGGGCGTGTTGCTGGTGCTTCTTACTGGATGGTGCTACCGAGGGAAAAGTGGTCGTGCTTGGGAAAGGCAAGTATGGCCGCCGTAAGTATAGATATTGTTTTTACCTTTGCTCGGACCCACCTTTAAGAAATGCACAGTTCGCATGTGTGCATCTCTCAATGCTTCTACAGTCGGCTGTTAATATTTGGAGTGCTCCAACTCTGTCAGCGCTAGTTTCTCTAGATTATGCAAATGGGATGCAACACTAAACCACATATGCTGTCGCAACAAACAGTGCTCTGCTGAAGCACGCACTGTGGAATCTACTCTGGCTTTATAATGCAGCACAAAATAGTTGACGCCAAGTATAGCTACTTTTGTGACTCCGTTTTACCAAAAGCTCTGCCGAAATAAACTTGCCACCTTATAGGTAGTGCAAAAGAACCTCGCGTGCCTAACCTGGAGAAGGGCATTTTTTTCATAGGTCAATTTTTTCTTAAACCAATACCTTCAGCCTCCTTGAAATGTTAACATCATGTGACACTCAGAAGAACAGTAAACCCCTTAATGTTGGCGAACCTTTACTTTTCGCGGCCTTTAATTTTGCGGAATTCAGTGACTGCGATTATGTCCTCTGTGACCGATTCGAGAAGAAATAGGGGCCACCAAGATAAGGCGGTTTTACTGTCCATGGAGGAGAGAGGAAGTCACCTTTGTTTGTATGCAAGAGTAAAACCAACAACAACAATCATGGTGCCGACACTTTGTGAGCCTATCTGTGTCTATTGAATAATATCAATTTTGTTTTTGTTCGTTAAAAATTGTTGCCTCTCCACTGTGGGATGTCGTCTTCAACACGAGCAGTGGTTTTCCTCTGAAGCAGGCAGCATGGACGCGTGCCGCAGCACAACATAGTTTATTTGCAGGTGGTACCGCAGTTTGAAGGATGGTTCGCACAATATGGGGGAATCGCAATTCAATGTTCTACCTCGGGCGTAGACAAGATTTGCTCATTCTAAATCATTTTGTCTACAAATCGGGAACTTGCAACGAATGTACCCGCATGGTTGGAAGGGCCAGACAAGCCTTGCGAGCGCTTCGTTTTCTAGCCTCTCAGTCCTGAACCTACTCACGCACCACATGTGTAGATGTTCCGGTACGTGGGAGCACTTATTTGGAAAATGGTGAATGGCAACTGTTGTTATCTTTAAGGTGGACTGCATATTTGCAGTACTTTTCCTCACTTAAAAATATGTCTTACTAAAAATATGTAGTATAGCCGATGACAAAAAGAGAATGGCTGGGCGTCCTCCAGCACATGCTTGTGCTTTTCACCCCGCTTTAGACAGATGTGCTCGCTCCAGGCTCATCAGGCGCTGAAACGTCATCGAAGGTAGCAGACGGGCTGGAGGTCGAACAACGGAGACTTCTCCCTGCCTTTCTGATGGTGTCAGTGAGCATGTACTTCTATACTCTAACTTAGCTTAACCTGCACAGAGCTGAGTAGAATAGGCTTGGCAAGTGCCCTTATTGCATATGCATTTGTACAGCTGAGGCACTTTCTAAATCAAGAACATTGTGTACCTTACCTTCAAAAACACATCATTTTGGGGGTGCAAAAGGAATTCTAAGGCATATTTTTGTTTGTATTGTCCTATTACGCATCGACTCCTTCAACTTAATGCGGAGTCGACCCAGCCTCTTGAAAAATTTAATGCTTGCCAGGTAATTGTTTTGCATTTAGTTGATATATCAGTATTCAGTTAGGTATCCCAAGTCATTAGTCGTTGAGGTGGAGTCTCTCTGTAAGTCACTCATGTTTAACAGTCATAGAAATGCTTGTCAAATAATGGCACTGTCGAGGACATGTATTCAGCTCGAACAATCGCTGGGCACAAGCTGGTCGTGTGGTTACAGGCAGCAAACATCCCTGTTGGAACGTCCTATTTCGCAATGTAGCTGCAGACTAAATGAGGGCCCCACTCATAAACGTCTATACTTTTAGTCTCTTTAAGCTGGACCACTTTTGAAACTACAAGCCTTTGCAGCAAAAACAGCATGACGCATGATTATAAGCTCGACGTACCATGGCGTCCAACTAGAAGGTCACATGGCTTGCTTTGTGCACTGAATTTGCAAGGATGGCTTGAAGCTTCTGTCGTGGTTAACTTTAAGCTGAGATAGTTTAAAATAATGCTCTCAGTTTTTAGTGTTGCCCGGCATGGTTAACAAGTTGGTGATATAGCGCTGCATTGAAAAGTCTGTGCATTCATGACTGTATCACCTTATGAATGCAAGCTACCTATTAAACTCTTCGTTTTTCAGAGAAATGAAATGCACTTTGCTTCCAATTGCACCCGCTTCTGTAACTTCATGGTATGAAGCACCTTATGGCTGCAAGCTCTGACCGATCTTGTTCTGTGGTCTGCGCAGGCCCATATGAGGGAGTCACTCCGAGAGCCTCACCAGAGTTTCCTGCCCGTGGTCGTTCTAAATGTTTTTGTTGTAGGTATGCATCCTTTCTGTCTTTCCCTTAATTGTACTCAAACGTCTTCTTTTCATTGTCGCCGATTTGCCTCAAAATTGGTTAAGCACACAAATGCACGCTGTACAACTGTATTGTACATATTTTTTCCAAGGTAACTTTTCTTTGCCAAAGTTAGATTTTTTTATGAAGGTTAGTCTTTTTTGTTTTTATTTTCAAATTTATGTGAGTTTCCATGGGCAACACTAAAACGTTATGCCAGAAGCAAGGACAAGTTCACTGCTCTAATTTGTTCTCAACTGATTGCAAGAAATTTCGTTAATGTCGTGA
Source organism: Ixodes scapularis (assembly GCF_016920785.2). Classification (NCBI taxonomy): domain Eukaryota; kingdom Metazoa; phylum Arthropoda; class Arachnida; order Ixodida; family Ixodidae; genus Ixodes; species Ixodes scapularis. The sequence goes on along the minus strand of NW_024610355.1, from coordinate 49,582 downwards.
AACCTCCTTCCAGCGCTTGCTTTGCAGCATAAAAAAAAATTATACATAGGACATACTCTGTTTCTTAAACTGCTTGCTCATTCTGCAGGTCTGCCTGCCATAGATGTCCTGCTACTGGAGAGCAGGCGAATTCAATTGCTGGTTTTGCCATTGCTTTTTTTTTTTTTAGACGTTGTCTTAGTAGTTCTTGTAAATTTGGAGATTTTCCTAAAAAGCAAGCCGGGAAGAATATTTAGTTTAGTTAGGAAGCTGAAAATAATGATTTAGTACCCCTTTGTCACTAAAATAGATACTGTGTGCCGCTGTTAGTGTCAAGCCGAGATCCACGCTTTTTTGGCATTTTGCTCAGAGTGGTACCCATTCTTATTCGTTAGCCTCTTGGTGTGCCAACTAAACTCTTTGTATACAGACACCTGCCCTCTGCTGGTACACTCTACCCTCATGTTCAGCGAGTGTATGAACCAGAGTTGTATCCACAGTCGACACTTGCTGAGCACGAGGGTAGGAAAATCTTTCCATTGCAGCAGAGCCATATATGGGGAGAGTCTGGCAGTCTATGATTTCGCTGCCGTAACGTCTCCCTTCCGAGTGAGCTGATCAGCCCGCGGCACAGAGCAAGAGGCGTGAGCGCATGCGCGTGAACTCTAGGCTGCTCCCAGCTGAGTGGGGAGGGCCGCCATTTTCATTCATTCGCCCGGCATGGGATCGATATTCAAATTTCGGTTTTTTCCTTTTATTTGGCAGGCTCTGGCAATAAAATGATATAGTGTTATTCCTCGGTGGCTTAAAAACCTAAAGAAAGAAGTTCCTCCATGTTTGAACGCACTTTTATTTAGGCAAAAAAAATAAATAAGCCCGTAGCAGACGACACGTAGCCTCAACAGTGCTCCGTGCAGACAGCTTTGCGTCAAAATGGTGGTCGTCTCCTCTTTGTTTCTCTGCTGCCTTCTCTCTCCCTCCTTCGGCGTTCTCCTCCCTTTCCTCCTCTCCGGCGCCTTCGTTGCCACACCCGCTGGCTAAACTCTCCCACTATACGGCTTTGCATTGCAGTAGTAGTTTTATTTGTAGTCTTTACAGTTGAATGTGAATATTTGACAGAAGTCTCAGGTTGGGGCGAAAGGGGGTTAAATGAATGCATTTGATCATTCACCTAAATTCGGTACCCATCATTTTAACGCCTACGTAGCTTTGTCCTGGGGGGTGACTATGACTAAAATAAGAGGATCTATGTGCTGATCACGAAAGAATATGCTAGCCATTCTAATGTAGCTCTGCCAAGTACTTGATTGTGATTTGTTTTTATTTTCAGCTACTTGGGTGCCTCAAGATCTGGAGATCCTAGTGGCCACAAGCTTGGACTCAATCTTTTTCTGTGGTCTGGGCAGGACCATGGGGGAGGTAATCCCAGCAACAAGAGCATCGCAGTATCTCCCTGGCTGTGACTTTCGGTCTGCGTCACGACAGGGGAGTCCTCGTGCCACCAGGTGTTAGGTATGCCACTTGAAATAAGCATTTTTCTTACCTATTAATAGAACAGCAAAAGCACTACTAAGCCTAAAATGAAAAAAAAACATATTCAAATCTTGGGTTGGATGAAATTCCAATTACAAAAAGGAGTCTGCAGACATGATTAACATGTGAACTTAAAGCCCGCGGATGTAGGTTCGACGGTGTCACAGAAATAACTTCCCGCGGATCTCCTTGCTCGTGCTATACCCAAACAAATTCTTAAAATAATCATTGTGTTTCGTTGGTGTCATCAATCTTATGTCCCTACCACACTCACCAGTCGGGACATGTGAAATATAAAAAAACAGGAACTTGCACATTGTCAGCTCTGCAAAGATTTATATAGTAAACAGAGCATAGCACGTTCAGCTTAAGAAAAAAATTCAGTGCAGGCTTATATTCATGGTTCACATATGTGTAATTGCTCTTTATAATGAAGTGAAAACTGCTTAAGTTGTGGCCCACTACAGGCTTTCTATTAGTGTTAAAAAGTGCGGTAGAAAATATGATTGCGCTTGGAAGACGGGGACATAGGAAGGACAGACACAACAGAGCGCTAACTTTCAACTGATTTAATTCAAGAACCTCAGCGTAGAAACGGACTGTGTCGCCGCACCACATCTCAACCAATCCGTGGCCCTGCCACGGACCGCAAGTATGCCAAATCCTTATCCGCCAAGTCAATTGACGCCACACTGACACAACTTGTGCCGGAACTATTTATAGTGTCAGCCTCCATAATCTCGCTAACAGTCCTATCTTTGTGCCTCTCAAGAACAATAGACGAAACAAATAATGGTTTGCAGCCGCAGTCATGACAGTGACACGACAGATCATGACTGCGAGTGCAAACCATTATTTGCTCAGTCTACTGTTCTTGCTAGGCACAAAGATATGACTGTTAGAGAGATTATGGAGGCTGATGCTATAAATAGTTCCGGCACGTGTTGTGTCAGTGTGGCGTCAATTGACTTGGCGGATAAGGAGTTGGCGTACTTGCGGTCCGTGGCAGGGCCACGGATTGGTTGAGATGTGGTGCGGTGACGCAGTGTGTTTCTACGCCGAGGTTCTTGAATTAAATCAGTTGAAAGTTAGCACTCTGTGGTGTCTGTCCTTCCTATGTCCCCGTCTTCAAAGCACAATCATGTTTTCTAACGTACCGTACCAACTTGCCCAACAATCAGCACTTGCTAAAAAGTGCTATTGTGTTTTAAGCAGCTCGCACCAAATATTTTCTTGAAATACATAGGTTCATGGAAATTATTATGTAGATGTTGGCAGACAGTCATGGTGAGGCCAATCCTTAATGCCAAGTGGTCCACTTATTCAGAGTTAATTGAGTTTGTAAATATTGTAGGTCGCAAATTAAATTTTTATGGTACGCAATGGGCACAATCATCCGTAATGACTAGCTCTACCTAGGGGAACTTCATACGTTTACTACGGCAAGATGGTTTCGAAAAACAAAGTATTTAGTTTATTCAACTCCTGCACTAACCTTGTCTTTAGAAACTTTTTATATTCTTTGCGATGCTGAGATAAGATTCTGGAAATAGTTTTTCTAGAACTACTCTAGATATTTCCAGTTCATCATTTTTCTCGCAAAGCATTCGAGAGAGCCAAACACTGTAATGTACGGAGGGAACTCACAGAATGATGCGACTGACAGTTTGGAACATTCGGCACTGTAACAGTAATAATGACATGTCACTTATGTAATGCTCATTATCGCAGATCAAACTGCTTTTTCCGTCTACACTCATTTTCAGTAGACTTATTCAGCGAACTCCCACCTGAGACTGCAGCGCTGGGTTCTGCAAAGTAATTTGAATGAATATAGATGCAACAGGTTTCTTTGAGCGTGCGTCTAACACATATTCTTCATATTGAATCTGCTAACTGTATTCATGTCCATGTCCATAATTCCACATTCCAGCTTATTTTTATTTTGACATTTGAGTTTTCTTCAGTACTTTTCTCAACATCTGTGCTTGCTGAGCCGTACTCAAGTCCATACATCTTGTCTTTCGCTATTACATTAATATATAAAACTGTTGATGCCGAGTGAGAATTCAAGGTACCGAATCTGTCGTGCGAGCTAAATAAGAACCAATAAAAAGCTCTACAAAGGAAATTTTGTTAAAGGATGCTTTATGGGCATTAGAATAGCACATGCCATGCTAAAAAAAAAATACAAATTCTTGTTAGGTATGCGAGGATGACAGTGCTGTGCTGTTTCTGATGTGTCACAAAAAAAAAAATCAGTGCCATACAGTGTTCCTTACGGAAGTACAAACTGTTGAATTCGAAGCCCAGAAGTTTTATTCAAGAATGTTCCTCAATACAAATGTATTTAGAGATCTGAGCCACTGACTCATACATGACTATGTGGCAAACATTAATTTTCATGTGGATTATAGTTTACAAGGTCTAGTCTGCATTGATTTATTGCATTCATGCTGAAACTGGGAGGTGTTCTCTGGGTATGAATGAAGAGATAAACATTTCTTGAAATCAAAACATTTGAGAACGGACAAAAGGAAGGATCTGAGAACGGTATCTTAGATTCTCTTCTTTTTCTTACAGTATCTCTAATGTTCACTTTATTTCACCTGATGCATTTAGTTTTTAGCGCAGCTCTTAGTACCCGTTTCCGCGTTTTGCGGCGTCGCTGTCGGCGTAACCACCCAACTAAACTTGGCAGGAAATTGAATTAATGTTGTGGTCATGTGACGTTAATATTTCCGCTAAGTCTAGCTGAGAAACTGAATTTTTTTATGGCTGACGTGACACGGTCATGCGACGTCATTTTCCCTGCTACTTTTAGCGGAAAAACTGCATTTGTGTTGAGGTCATGTGACATCAATTTCTGCGCTAAATTTAGTGGGAAACTTAACCAGCTAAATTTAGTGGGGAAATTTTCCCGCTAAATTCAGGGAAGTTTCCTGCTAAATGGGAGGGAGCAGAAGAGGAGGAGGGGAGGGGGAGGAGGGGCATACCTTCCCATCCTCCTCTTCAAGATCTGTGCTCTAATTTCACGTTACAGAGAATTGTAAACGTCTCATATTTCATCTCACGTTTATTCAACTTTTATATTGCAGGTGCGCTCGCAGCACAAATCTGGGTTGTGCTGATCCTCTACGCACAAGTTAGGAACTCCTGAGTGGCAAGAGTGGGAGTTTGGTCTGACAGCTCAAGGGACACCATTGTTCAGTATTGAATTTTTAATAATCTTCTTTTAAGCAAAGTTAAGCTTTGCTGCATGCAGTTCTTGTAAAAATAAATACCTGCAACCAAATTTACCAGGTCACGACATTTCGCCTCTGCTCTTAGTGGTCCTGGTGAGCCTCGGATAAGAGCTTACTGGTGTGCAAACACCATGCTTGTTTGAAACCACTCACTGATGTAGAGACTCGCTGACATCCAGCATTCCAATGAAACGCTGGATGTCCACAAGTCTTTCTTGAACAATGCAAGCGGGGAAGGAACCATACAATCGTATCGTATTGGGGGACATTCTACAGTTTTTTTTCTATGTTTTACAGATTTTTTTTAAAAAAGCCGTAAAAGCTACATTTACGCGGTCTGTGCACGTGAGTTATATGGCCAGGGCGGCATAGTATAAAAGGCTAATTTGTAATGATCCGTCGGCTTATTACAGAGATGTGCCAGACTTCTTTCAGAAAACTAGATGGAGGTTCATTCTAGCGTAGTTTTATCCCGCGAATCTGAATATCCCGTTCGTTTTCCTCAAAGATATAACTAAACGTGAGAAAACACAAAAAACATCCCACCAACAGTGACATCCTAAGAAGACCTTTCGGCCGCCAAGCGTGTGTCGCTTAAGGGCCGCGCGTCCAATCGCAAGTTTTCTAGGTATATTCTCCGGCACTGGCACCAGTCGTGACACATTTTTCTGCCCTTTTAAAAAATAGCATGTGCGTGCATAGCTTTGATAGGCGCTGAAGATGCGTGAACAAAGATTTTGAAAGCTGCTGTTGTGACGTCGCTCTCTAGGGAGGCGCTTTCACAGCGCTTTAAAAATGACTATGCAGCCTTGATTAATTAAACTAGCAAATAATTTTGATATTTGAGATTCTGGAGGTCGAATGAGGGAGATTTAAAAGTGTTTTCTCAAATACAAAACTGCTTCAGCCTCTCTCTAAGTATAGTATGTTCGTGAAATTTTTAATCAGTGAAAATAGACCCATGGTTCCAATTAGAAACCTGCTAAGCATCATCAAAACACACTAAATCAATTTTCTTTGTAAAGATATAAGACGAGTAGCATTTTATGGCGTTATAAAAAAATGGTCAATTTGGACGCATTTCCAGCCTTCGGTTTCTTACCAGAGCGCATCTTTGCACCTGCGGTCCAGCTGCCCGGTGACCGCAGTGCGAAGCCGCCCCCTCGCCTCCCTCGTAGGATGAAGGGAAGCAAGGCGCATGTGTGTTGCGTGTCTATGCCCCTGGGGAACAGGACCGTGGGTGCAGAGATGAGCTCTGATAAGAAACTGAAACCTAGAAACTCGTCCAAATAAAGCTTTTTACAGAATGCATAAAACGCTACCCCTGAATTATATCCTTTTAAAAAGACATTATTTTGTGGTTTTCAATGACTCAGCAAGTTTCTAATTGAAACCATATTTTAATTTTCACTAATTAAAAAGTTGATTAACAAATTGTATTTAATTATCTGACTGATCGTTACGACTAGGTCCCTATACTACGTACGCCTGGCCGTATAACTCGCCTGCACAAACCGCATTAATATAGCTTTCACGACCTTTCTAAACATATATGTAAAGCTTAAAACTAAATCGCCCTGTACAACAGTGAAAAGGCGAAACCAACACGCTGGAGCCATGTGGCTCCACCATGCTGGTATCGCCTTTTTGCTGGTATAGGATGTCCCATATTACGTTATGCATGTATGGTTCCGTCCGCCTACATGGTTCCGCCTATATCCACTACGCTGGTATAGGATGTCCCATAATACGACACGCTTGTATGGTTCCGCCCACCTGTATCGTTCCGCCTTATTCCACTATACTGGAGCCGCCTTTTTCGCTTGTATAGGATGTCCCATATTACGGTTACGCTTGTATGAGCCTTTTCCGTCATCTTTCCATCATCGAGATTTTCCAATAGGGAGTGGTAATTCGTTTGTGATGGTCTAGTCTTGGATCTGATCAAGGTCTTGCTGCAGTTGTTTGTCGTCTTCCTGAGATCGAATCGGTTGAAGGAGGCTGAGATCATGTGCATACTTAATGGCGGTGGAGTCTAAAAACTGGACAATGTCGCAGATAGAAATTGACATGGTTGGACCAACTACTGCTGCCTTGGCAGATTCCGGATTGTACAATTCGAGGTTGGGACCTTGATACGTTGAACATCATATTTTGTTGTCTGTGCAGGATGAGGTTGATAGCCAGCGAAACAGGGGGACCCTGATACCGGTGCTCTCCAGTTTGGTTATCAGGAGCTTCTGGTCTACCTTGTCAAAGGCTTTGGTGAACTCGAGCTGTACCGGTTGGCACGGTGTGTAGATAGTTGTGCAGGCTGTCAGTTATCTAGTCAACCGCACTGATCAGGGCAGTCTCACAGCTTCTACCGCGGTGAAAGTCATGCTGCGCTGTAGACAGACGTGCGCGGTCGTTTTAGTACCTGTGTAGGGCAGAGTTTAGCATTCGATCCATTATACGCCAGACGACAGATTTCGTGGAGATTAATCTGTAGGATCCTGTTTTTTCTCCTGGGGAACCATTTTTTTTATAAATCGGAGTGACACTAGCCTGCTCCGATAGGGCAGGCACGCTCACAGTGTCCACGAGCTCCTGGCATAGTCGAACCAGTAATGGGACTAGTTCTTGACCGCTTGCTTTAAAGAGCGCAGGGTGGATGCCGTCGGGACCGGGAGACTGTTTACAGATTTAGTCGGGTGAGGGCCTCCTTGGCATCGTCCGCGTTGATGCGGATACTGGTTAAGCAAAGCAAGGTGGCCAGCTGAGGTGCTGATGAGTAGGTTTCTGGTAGCGATGAGGGGCTGCCAGGTGGTGTCACGCTGCAGCGAAATGTGTGCTAAAATGTTCTGCAGTTTCTAACTTGACTAGAGCTTTGCCGTCCTGGCGACTGTTTAGGGGAAACGTGTTCTTGTTGCGTCTTACATACTCCCAAAATATCTTTGGATTCCTTACGGCCCGCTGTGCCATGTCCAAGGCGTGGTCCCGGTGAGTCTCTCGGATGCCTTTCTTCACGTTTCTCTGGAGGGTGCGGGCCGCCTGAAGTGTAACGGGGCAGTTGTTTCGCTTTGCCTGTGCGAAAATCTGACGCTTTCGTCAGGCCTGGAGCAGCATTTGTTTCGTTATCCTTATATTTTGCCACTTTAACTTTGCAAGTAAGTTTAAGTTTAAATGTTCTCCAAATACGCTAAAAACAGTCAATCCTTTCATATTTATAGATTTTATTAAAAAATCCAGCTCTCTCAGCGGAAATATAAGAGATGTATAGCCTTCATTACGTCATCATAATAAACCTTCCACTCTGCTGACCGGAATCGGCTGGAACGCTAGATGCTTCTCCCCATGGAGTCGGTCACGGGATTTTAAAAACTCTCTTGCGGGTAAGTTAACCTTCAAGAGAGATACTCGTATTAATCAGCAAACCGGCTCCGGGGTTTCCAACGTATGAAGCAGCCCTGATATTGAAGCGTTATAAAATTACAGTAAAATGTAATTAATCGGACGTCATCGTAACGCGTTACGCACAAATACGATGTGTGAAAACTTAAACAAGAATGTTTAGCATATCGCACAGCTTCAAGCATATCTCACCTGAGCAGAAGTTTGAGGCTAGCAGATGACCATATCAAGTATTGTTTTACTACATGTCCAACAACTTCCGGGATCCCTACCTTCGTGGTGCGTTAAGCAAACCAATAGCCGAAAGATTACTCCTATTTATTTGACAGTGAGAAACCTCGAATAAACGACAATTAAGGCATCAATATTTTTTGCTCATGTACTAGGCGCACCCGTCAGAAAACTTAAGTTTAGACTTTTTATTTAGGGCTATGCGGAAGGGCACGCTTTAGTTTGAATAAAAATCTGATCACCCAGTTCGCAAAAAACAAACAAAAAACAAAAAAAATTTGATGCCTTAGAGTAACAGGTGGATGACGAAATATTTTATACATTACCCGTCCCAACCTCGAAAATGATAAAATAAAACAAAACCAGAAGGATTTTGAATATTGTTGTTTCAATTGAAATTTTGAGAATGTCATGGAGAGAAACACGACATTATTTCAGTGGATGCATCTAAGGAAGTTTATTAGGAATGTTGATACAAGGAAAACAGTCACAAGCGATGAGCAAATAAACCAGGCGTCTTCGTCGAGTCTGGGGTTCGTTAGAAAGATTAGAATCAATAAATCACCGCCAAACTACAACTTATTCATTTACCCAGATGTCGTGCATTACAGACTCGTACCGCCGAAGCGACAAACAATGGTAAGGTTAAACACGAGATGTTTTTCTCTAGAAATTGTTTTTAACTTTGGATACCATGTTTTAACAAAAATCGAGAATAAACTGATAAAATGATTTGAATGTGTGCAGGCCAGAAACTAACGAAACGTCAATTGGCAATGAGAAAAATTATACATTTTTTCTTGAACAGAATAAAAATGTTACTAATAAGTACGTAGCAAAAAATATCTGTATAACATTGATGCACTTTTTCGCACGCAACGTGTTGGGTATTGTTGGACTTGTAAAACAGAAAAGCGGCCTGAAGCGTGAAAACCTTGACATTTCCGAATTATGCGCGCCATTCTGTCCAAACTAATTTCACTTAAGGTCCTCGTTCGAAGGATCTGACACGGCATACGTGGCTACCAGGCGTTCCAGATCGACGTTCTCAAACTCTTGAAATCAATAGGAAGTTATCGATTAAGTTAATCAGCGTGGCAGTTTGTACTTTCAGCGCCCACACACAAGCCCAAGGCTGCATAGGGTCAGGACGCGAAATAATTCTTAGCTCTTTTTCCTCGCAACGTTGAGAAATGAGAACGGAATTCTACAGGGCATCACAACTGAGACGGGACCAACACTGGCACAAGTAATGCTCCACTAAAAAAACGGGTGAGTAAAAAAAAATTGCTTTAGAGCGCAGATTTTCTGTCCGGCTTTTGAACACCCAAACTTCTTCCGAAGATGGTACTGTAAAATGTTTGGTGCTGTGGAGTTAAACCGTCAAGCAGTTTTCACCACTGCTTCCGTGTTGAGAGGTTTCCTTGCACGTTCCCCGCGATTACCTGTGACAGCCCTAAAAAAAATCATATGTATAAAAAATGTTTATGTCTAATAAACGCACATGATAGAATAAGATGATATAAGACCATACAAGAACCTTATTGGATCATATAAGAAATATATAGGATTATAGAGGTTTTTCTTAATTAAAAAATGTGTTTAAGAAAAAGCCGTGAAAGTTACACTTATGCGGTTTTCTTCGTTGATGTATAGCTCCAGGGAGAAATAGTATAGGGGGCTAATCGTAACGATCAGTCGGCCAATTAATTTAGGTGTGTTAACTTTTTGAGTATTGAAAATAGGCATATGGTTCCAATAAGAAACTTGCTCAGCGTCATCGAAAACCACTAAATTAGTCATACTCAGGAAGACTTTGAGCGCGTGAGAAGCGCAGTAGTGCGCTAAAGTTACCACTCGTGGAACAGGTACAAGGCACACTCTTAGAAAAAAGGGTCAGTATAGTCCTCCCTAAGGGAGGAACGCTCTTGACACATATGTTCCTTCAGAAAGGGAGAAACTTTCGTCCCTTAAGCAGGGGAGGAAAAGTTCCTCCGTCGACTGCATCTCATTATGGCGGCCACGAATCGAGCCAATCGAGCTCGGTAAGGCTTAACGAGAACACTAAGTCTATTGCACGAAGCGAGAGGAGCAGGAAATAAAAACGTAACACGAGCTTTCCGCGAACTGTATTCATTTCCGAAGTTTCTTTACCCCTGCAGGTAAAAAAACTTGCGTTTCGAAAGCATGCAGTCACTCAGTCTTCTCATCGTCAGCACTGCGATGTTCAACGGAGACAACCGGCACTCAGTTCGCGCACTTTATGTCCTACCTTTGCTATTCCTCGAGCCACAATTCCTTCGTCAACCGTTGCGCCGTTGCGTCAACCGGACATCACGGAGGAGTGAAAATCATTCGCCCGCAAAACCAAAAGCCGCTCTAAAAAAAAAAAAAAACAAATCCGAAGCAACCTCTTGGCTTATCTCAGCACGGTAACACGAAATTATGGCGTAGCCGCGTAGCGTAAAAGGATGTTAAATCTAGGGGTGTCGCGAACTTTTGTCGAACCGGATTTTTAGGTCGAACTTTCGGGGTTCGACTGGGTCGAACCGGTTCGACGAACCTTCGAAACTTTTCACCAGATTCGACCGGTTCGACTTTGCGGACAGTGTGGCCAGACCTTGATAGACGCATGTCTAGATTTGGAAAATTTATTTTTATGCAAATGGTTATTTTATTTTATGAACAGTTGGAATTAAAAGAAACCACTTCTAATCACTAAAGACGTTAATAACTTAATTTTTTTTTTGTACTGTATTAAGTGAAATAACCAACCAGCGGTGCCCTTCATTCATCCATTAGCCATTACCATCCAATCCGAAGCCAACTGGACAGCCTGTCGCGCATGCGCACACGAGTCAAACCTCAATACAAGGTTCGTCGAAATTTCCACGAAAAGTTCGAAAAAGTCGAACCAGGTCGAACTCGAACCTCGGCCGGTTCGCGACACCCCTAGTTAAATCGCTTGCCACTAGATGGCAGGGTCAAGCAGAGTAATCGCACGTAGCTAGGCTAGGTGGCGCTAGGTACCGCCCAATTCATGTTTTACAAAAAAATATTTTTATTTTCTTACGCCACAATTGCGTTTCCTTTTCTTCAGTATCTCTAACACATGTAGACACGTTGCGCACACTGCAAACATCAGGTCAACATATATGGAACGCATACACAGGCATCGCACATACAAACATCAATACAACAGCACACTACCCCGATCACTACTACCGAGCCCTGCGTTTCCGTCTTTTATAGTGGTCGTTTCGAACGTACAGAATTTTTCGGTGACTCCCTAAGCAAAAAACAATATTCCGAACATGTTCATTTTTTTCCAGCAATGTCATACATCTGAGGCTATTTTTAATGGCTCAGGGGATGAATCTCTTATTAAAAAGAAGACGCTCGATCATGCCATAATTATTTGAAAGCCCATAAATCGAGCCGCTCCAATATGATTCCAAGCCATGAGTTTGTTTTCCCGCATGGCCCTTCGTAGTCAGTATTTATACTGTAGTGTTCGTTTTTCTATTTGTGCTGTTCGCGCAAAGCTGCAATTGCCGTCTTGAATTAATCTCTGTAGAGCGGATATCCACTCAGCTGGAGGTGATGCTTCACGGGCACAGAAATCGCTTTTCGATCAACTTGAATGCAGTCAAAGCCGCGACTTGCGACAACTGTTAAGTGTACGGAGCTGCGCCGTTGCGAGCTCGAAAACTTCTAGCGCTCATCCCAGCGCGCCACTTAGAGGGCAGTTTCTACAGGAACCGTAATATATTTAAACAGTAAAATAAAGGATAGCGTTTTTTTGTTTTTTTTTCGATTTTGCCTGTCTTTTTTTTTTATGCTGAACTTCCATTATAAATATGCGTACTTCACGTCATACTTTCGTAGTGTTGTCTTTTCCCCAGAGCGCAATCGCTCTCGGGGACCGACAGTCACATTGGCCACTGTACGATAGGAGCTTACCGTTCAGACCAGCGTTCCAACATGACTATCCACACGTCGATCGACTGCACCTAATCCCTCAAGTGGTTTTAAACTCTTTAATGTAAAGCGGAATGTCGCCCTGCGACACCCCGGCCCCTCCGATAACGGCCCGACCAGCGGCATCAATGCCCGACAGTTTACGTCATCTCATCTTGTTGTTACACCACTGATACGCGAACACACGGTCACATCGGCGATAATTCCAGTCTTCTGTTCACAAGCCACAACACTGCCATCACGATGTCGCTGACACGCAGAAATACAGAACCACGTTGAACGCCGATTGGCACTCGGCACGGGACAACGGAACCGAACTCAGCACGGAAGGCACCCAGGCAGCCGGCAGGAAAACCTGCCTTCCTTGGACGCAGTTCTCGCGATTTCCATAACGTCGAAAACGTCGACACAGCTCCTTGTGGTTTCGCTGCTGTAGTTCCGCGTGTGTCCCGCAAATTGGAGACGGCCGTCTTACCCAGTGTATGTAGTGCTGCTGGCACTGCTCCGGAACTTCGCTGTTTCTAGCGGCTTCGTTAGCTCGTTTGATAAAATTAGTGGTAAAAACGTCAATGCAACCGAAATGTTCTGCACGTTTGGACTAGAAGACGGAATTACAGGCGGCCTTCGCTGCCGCTGAAGCTCAATCAACTCAACATTAATTTATTAAACAACGTGCGCGATGTGCTCGAAAAACGAAACCGAAAGAAGATGGGTCGGGAGGGCGAAAGCTTTTCCGGTCTGCCTGGAGGAGGAAAACGTCTCGGAGAATAATAAGGACTTTAATTTTCCTTTCATAGGACTGGGTTTGTTTATGTGTGTTTTGGTAAACAAAAATGAAAAAAAAAACTTTACAAAAAAACAAAAAAAAAAAAAAAAAATCTTTTCTGGGGATCGAACCGTTGACCACTTGGTCAGTAGCGCGATGTTCTACCCCTGCGCCAACTGAACAAGGAGGAACTCGCCCTCCTCCTTTCATCTGAACTGCCGTTCCTCCTTTCTCTGGGCAACTTGTCCGCAACAAGGAGGAACAGTCGCTTTTGCTACTTTTCTCCTCCCTTTTTTCTTAGAGTGCAGGGGCCAGATAAGAAACAGAAAAATCGCGCGGGCGCCTTACCGCTACCGCTAGGTACCGCTACCGCACTAAAGTTACCACTTTATGAGTGGTAACTTTAGTGCACTACTATGCTTCCCTTACGAAAATGATATATCTGGACTTCTATATATATATAACATATGGTTATATAAAAAATGGGGATATCTGCCCATATAAAGCACATCAGTTTATAAAAGGCAGATCTGGCTAGATAGGCTCAGTTTTTTATATATTCATATCTGCGTCTGCTAATTAGAAGTACATCGGCCTCTTATATAAGGTAAGGTATGCCCCATTGAAATAAGGTGCTTTTTTATATATTGTTCTCTACAAATGTCTACCAAAAGTGACTTCTCATCTGTATAGAAAAATACCAATTAAATATTGAGGATGTACCAACTTCTATTAATTTTTACATGAGCTGCGCTTTACGCAACTCCTGATTTCGCTCAACTTAATTCCCAGGGAAAGCAGGATTATCGACATTCGCGTAACGAATGTCAATGAAACGTTAATGTCGACGGAACGTGTGTCCATGAAACGCGTATCCACGAGAAGGTGGCCGTGGAACGTATCACGAAACGCAGGGAGAATAAAAAATGAGTATTCTACTTGCAGTTGTGACATGATCTCAGACGGCCAATGGCAGGTGACTGCTGGTAGAATTTAGGAGAAATTATTCTCCCGGCTGCCAGGAGATAGACACGCCCTAATTCTAGAGCTAGTCTGGAACAGTACCTGTAGGAAAACTATCAATTGTCGCGAAGTAGTTTGCAGCGCACTTACATTGACGATACCGGACTTGAAAGGTGTAATCCGAGATATATGTTGACACGGGCATGACAACCACTCAAACACAAAACCGAGAAGGAAGGTGTCCGTGAAGATTCCACACAATGTACCACAAGTTGTCAATTGTAGAACCGAACACTAAACGCATCACAAATCGTTCTTGGGCTTCTTTCAAGAAATCACTTGTTGCCAATATACGGGTAGGACTTTTCGAATTTACTGCAGAAGCAGAAGCCGCAGCAGCCACGCAGAGCGGAACACACGCCAAACTAGTTCCGGCAGCACGCATTCCGAGATTGCCAACGGCTTATGCGTCATCCGTCAAACCACGCGACCACGCTTCTGACATTTCCCACGCACAGAGAGCGTGGACCTGGTCCTGATCCCAAGAATGACTACAACGAGAGGATTTGTCACTTATACCCAAAGTTGATAGCGCAGTGAATGCTAAGTGTGGCCTTGGGCTTGAGCCAGGTGCTGTGTTCTGCCTTATCCTCAGCTTGTAGACTGTAGGCACGTGACCCTAACCGGAGACAACTGTTGGCTTAAAACACGCATAGCGTCTACCCTGCTGTCAATACCCAGTGAACAGGACAACTTTATGAAGTCCAGCTTTTGAACTTCTAAAGAAGCCGTCCATCCCAAAATATAATTTGGAATGAAAAACAAAGCACGACTATTTTTTGCAAACGATGTCCAGAAATAAGTAGATAAATAAATATACCCAGGCAGCACCGAGTTCTGGGCCAAAACTTGGCTTGCGTCTGGCAGTTTAGGGCATTCAAAATCCCGAAGAAACCAAAGTAGTGCCAAACCTGACCTCCCTTGGGAACAGTCTGGGTATCTTGGCCCTAATTCGCCAAACAAGTGCCAAACTTAGGCTTCGCTGCCGGGTAGTTCGGCTGTCGTCTGGCGTCTTCGGGCCTAAATCGCCTAAAAAATGCCAGATTTAGGCTTACTGCCCGGTAGTTCGGCAGATCTTTGGCGATTTTGGGCCAAAATCGCCAAACTAATGCCAAAGTTAGGCTTCACTTTTTGATAGTTCGGCTATCACCTGGCACATTCGGGCCAAAATCACCACAGATGTGCCAGGGTTAGGCTTACTACCTTGTAGTTCGGCAGAGCTTTGGCATTTTTGGGCCAAAATCGCCGAACTAATGCCAAAGTTAGGCTTCACGTTTTGACAGTTCGGCTGTCACCTGGCACATTCGGGCCAAAATCGCCAGAGATGTGCCAGAGTTAGGCTTACTACCTTGTAGTTCGGCAGAGCTTTGGCATTTTCGGGCCAAAATCGCAAAACTTATGCCAAAGTTAGGCTTCACGTTTTGACAGTTCGGCTGTCACCTGGCACATTCGGGCCAAAATCGCCACAGATGTGCCAGAGTTAGGCTTAATACCTTGTAGTTCGGCAGAGCTTTGGCATTTTTGGGCAAAAATCGCCGAACTAATGCCAAAGTTAGGCTTCACTTTTTGACAGTTCGGCTGTCACCTGGCACATTCGGGCCAAAATCGCCACAGATGTGCCAGAGTTAGGCTTACTACCTTGTAGTTCGGCAGAGCTTTGGCATTTTTGGGCCAAAACCTCCGAACTAATGCCAAAGTTAGGCTTCACTTTTTGACAGTTCGGCTGTCACCTGGCACATTCGGGCCAAAATCGCCACAAATGTGCCAGAGTTAGGCTTACTACCTTGTAGTTCGGCAGAGCGTGTGCATTTTTGGGCCAAAATCGCCGAACTAATGCCAAAGTTAGGCTTCACTTTTTGACAGTTCGGCTGTCACCTGGCACATTCGGGCCAAAATCGCCACAGATGTGCCAGAGTTAGGCTTACTACCTTGTAGTTCGGTAGAGCTTTGGCATTTTTGGGCCAAAATCGCCGAACGAATGCCAAAGTTAGGCTTCACTTTTTGACAGTTCGGCTGTCACCTGGCACATTCGGGCCAAAATCGCCACAAATGTGCCAGAGTTAGGCTTACTACCTTGTAGTTCGGTTGAGATCTGGCATCTTTGGGCCCAAGTCGCCAAACGAGTGCCCAAGTTAGGCTTCGCTTCCCGATAGTTTGGCTGTGATCTGGCAGCTGCGGGCCAAAGTTGCCAAACAAGTGCCAGAACTAGGCTTACTGCCTTGGAGTTCGGCTGATGAAATATTTGATGTACGCGGGTGGTCTTCATCTTAATTAAATAGAAATGAAGTTTTATTCGGCTGGCAACTTTATCCTATCTTGGGTGTCTCTTGATTTCTGCAGTCCAAAGGTTGTCTGAATGTTTTGACGCGGCTGGAGCAGGCTTTGCAAACGCAAATAAATTGTGCCAGAGGTTGCACTCGCGCGTAGGTACACAAGCCAATAACGGGGCGCGCCGTGAGACTGGTTCGACATTATGGCGCGTTCACACCGGCGATGCGATCTAGTCGCGCCATAACTTTCATCGCAAAAGCGACCATCGCGGGCAAAAAGTGACGGGCTTTGATTAGTCGCTTGCTGACCCGACTTTTTACGATGCACTCTAGTCGCGGAGAGGCCGAGCCAACCAACGGCGTTCGGAGCGAGAGTTTTTGAGAAGCGACTCGCCAACGAAGGCGTTGGACTCGCTCATCGCGCACGCCAAATTGTCCAAGTAATTACTTTTATTTATTTATTTTTTATTTTGTTTTGCGATGCGATTTAGTTGGATCGCGCGACTGCTTACATCCCCGGTGTGAATCCGCCTTTACAGAAAGTGCTGCCATTGAGCTAACACTGCGCAAGACGGATGTACGCACGTTTCCACAAGAGATATCATTATTAGGCAGCGCATTGCAAAAGCGAGCGTGACTCTGTGCGTGTCTTGCATTGTGATTGAGCACTGTCAAATCCTAGCGATAACAAAGAGCGGAAACGACCGGGGCTCCGTGGCGCGGCTCCCGCATCACACTTGGGGAATGAAAATAAAATCCCGGAAATTGTACTATTTTAGCGTGTTGATACTTTTTCAACATTAAAAAGTGGAGACACAAAAGGGACGATAAAGACAGGACAATCTGAACTTTAAAGGCCGCTGTACAAACGGGACGTTCTACAGAGAAGAACCTTCTCTCCCGAAGCTAGGGGACGGGGAGGGAAAGGGCCATCGTTGGGTGCAAAGAGCGTCTAGAGAATGGGATTAGCCTCGAAGCGAGCCATCCTTTCGAGAGGGAGTGGGGACGGAACAAAGCTGCCGTGGGGGTTCCGGCTAAAAGGTGGAAGAAAGTTAAGCTTGTCACGCGGCGACCTCAGATCCGAGGACGGGCACGTTAGAGAATTTGAAAAAAGCTGCTTGAGTAGCCGGACGACCCAGTGCGGTCTACTGGTTCTAGAAGGTGACTCGGTTGAAGAAAACTCGTTTTTCTCGAAAACTCTAAAAGCATTCTGGACGTGAACTCTTTCCACAAATAAAAATAACACATGCATGAAAAACTACGAAGGCAACTAAGCTTTCTCCTATGATGGGAGAATGCGTGAGCGTTACAGGCAGAGTTATGTTGGCGCAACTTGCAATAAAGAAAGAAGAAAAAAAGTTATGTTGGCGCAACGGACAGCGCGCTAGTTTCACGATCAAGCGGGCCTAGCTTCGAAACCGGGCTGGTTTTTTTTCTCGTCTTCTTTTTTTTTATTTCGTTTATTTTTATTATTTTTTTGTTTGGTCACGTAACAAGAAAAATCACATGAACAGAATTTTTTTTTTTGGCCACGTCACCAGATTTTTTTTTTTATTTCTCCTTTCCTTTAGTCTTTTTGCCTTTTTTTCGGTTTACGCTTCCTATCGCAAAACTCTTTGCACTTATTTCGCGTTAAATTGGCGTTAGCCAAATCATTTTATTTATGGCAGGGAATTCTGCCGTACGTACCTTATGTTACTATTACCAACCCTGGCTTGCAATTTCTGCTATCCAAAGGACTGGACTATGCCCTTGCTCCACGGTACGTTCCAAAACGTGACTTCATAATTGAAATTGAAGAGAAACTCAGACATGTGCACGATGTCACAGGGGTAAATCTCGCGAGAAGCCGCGTTGTCAGTGTTTCGAACAATGTGAAACCGGCCGGGTCAAATTTAGATCATCAAGAACGCATTGCTCTTAATGAGTTGAAGTCAGACAGCTCCATCATGATTTTAAAGGCTGACAAAGGAAAAGGAACCGTTGTGCTTGATAGGGATGACTACATGAAGAAGATGTATGAAGTTATAAATGACAGTCGCTATTTCGTGAGGCTATCAAGAGATCCCGCTGCTAAGTCCGAAAGAGAGTTAGCTGACCACCTTCGAGAGCTGAAAAAGAAAGGACGCATCAGTGACGACCTATACCGTCGTCTCTTCTCCTTTGACGCCGCGACACCCAAGATGTATGGACTCCCCAAAATTCACAAACCGGGTTGCCCACTACGCCCGATTATATATGTTAATGGTTCATCTACTTACAGCCTTTCCAAATATCTGGTTATAATTCTGAGCCCTCTTACGAGAAACAATGAGTTTAGCGTCCGGAATTCCCGTGACTTTGTTGAACTTATACGCGCTCAGACCCTGCTACCGCACGAGGCTATGGTATCCTTTGATGTGATTTCATTATTTACGAATGTGCCCAACGCCCTGGCGGTTCATGTCGCCCGTGACCGGTTGTTGGCAGACCAGTCGTTGTCCACTCGCACAACCCTCCTTGTTGATGACGTTATACTGCTTTTGCGTTTTTGTCTCAACCAGTGTAATTTTAGTTTTAATGGGGACATATATCATCAGGTCAGCGGATGCCCTATGGGGATTCCAGTTTCCGTAACCGTCTCGAATCTCGTCATGGAATATGTTGAGGAAAAGGTAATGTCTGGCATTGATTTCCCCGTGAAGTTCTACCGTCGCTATGTCAATGACACTTTTGTAATAGTTAACAGAGAGAACGTAACCGATTTTCACCGCAATTTGAATAGTGTCCACCCCTCAATTTAGTTCACCTGCGAACATGAAACCGATAGTACCTTGCCGTTTTTATATGTACGTGTCCATAGAACTAGTGAATCTTTCTTTAAGATGGAGACATCCGTATATGATAAACCATGTGACAGACAAAACTTTCTTGACTACCACTCTCATCACCCTACTCAACACAAAAGCACAGTTGTAAGATCGTTGCCTTCATCGTTCAGAAACAGTCCCATCTAACTCAACACTTAGCGATCAAGAACTTAGCCATGTGCGGGAGGCTTTGAAGAAACGTAACTACCCCGACCGGTTTATCAATCGCGTTAAGAAACAAATGTCCCGTCGGCGCCCGGATCGAGCCGAACGAACACGTGACGTCGTGTGCATCCCGTACGTTATGGAGGTTTCGGAGGCATTGGGACGCGCCCTTAGGCCGTTGGGGGTACGAACTGTATACAGACCCTACAGAACAATTGCCAATGTTATCTCCAAGCCGAAAGACCCGACCCCGCCAGAGGCAGAAAGGGTCGTGATCTACCAGGTGCAGTGCAAGGAATGTGACGCTTCCTACATTGGAGAGACGGAACGAAAAAGAAAAACAAGACTAAAAGAACACGCACGGGATGTCGCCAATTCCACGAACGCCACCCGCTTCAAATCCGAACTCGTCGACCACGCATGGACGTCTCACACCAATTTGACTTTGACAAGGCGAGGGATAAAAGGTGGGGACCGAGGAAGCTGCTGGAATCTTGGTTCATCCAGAACGACAAACGCGGAAGTGATTCATCGCTGGTATACAAGAACCGTGACCCCCTGCCGGACGTGTACACAAACTTTATGCCTAAATAGCCGAACTTTTTTGTGCGACTCTCACTCGCTCTGCGCTCTACTGAAGATGCCTCTCGCATGGGAGGCGAAACGTTTAATTAAATTGTTATTTTTGTTATGTCAAGCCGTTTTTTGTTATTACATTTATCATGTCTTCGCCCGGCTTCTGGAGTATTTTCGCGCTCCTAATTTCACCGGCACGACAGCCATGGGAGGCCACTGCGAGCGAGTGGGGACAGAAATAATTGAGGCCTATCGGATGGCGACAAGCCCGAAAAACATAACCACCCCGTCCATTTCGCTCTCAAGAAAGGAGATTATCTTTCTGAGGCCCTCAATGGAAGCCGAACGCTGACAGACTAGGCAAGGCGACAAGGTCACCGGCAGAAGCGGCTTTTCCTTTTACGCGTTGTTGATTCCCCTTCGACCTCGCCTTTTGCAAATCCTCCCCACCTGCTTTTGTGTCTTCGTGTGGCTGCCAGCGAGCGCGACAGCCGCTTTAGGCAAATCAAAAGGGTGAAGCGAAACGCGTGACCCAGCGTGACCTCTCTACGTAGGACGAGTAGGACAAAAACGTTTGGACAAAAATTTTTCACGTGACTTTCTCTGTCACGCTGATGGGATCTCTGGGGCTGTCGTTTTCGCCGTTTGAATAGTTATAGAAATAAGCGGGCCACGTAGGTCCGGTTTTCGAACTGCTCTTCAGTGTTCTGTTGCTTTCGTGCGTTGCAGACGCGGCTGTGTTTTTTCGTCGTAAACGGTCGGAATACGTCCATGCCAATTTTTCGGTAACAGCCATTTTTTGCACCGGAGTTCGTGGAATACTTGTGATGTGTTTGTTGGACACGCTTCGAAAAAAAAACTGCTCTTCGTCGACGACGAGACGTCAGTCCTCGAATCCTCGAATGTGTTTGTGGGGTGCCTGAGTTGGATTATGCATCTATCAAGGATTACATGATATCGCTCTTTTATTAGTAAGTGCACTGCAAGCATGATTCTGATAGTCGTCCTGCTTTCCTCTCAATCTCCGCGGTTTTTGTGTGATGAGTTTTGCTTGGCATGAGGACAGTGTTAATTGTATTTTATAATTTGCTTTTCGTTTTACAGAGAAGTTTGACCTTTGTAAATATGTTGAGAATACACTGTGTGTAATGATAGTTGTTTAATAAACTTCTGGGAGCGATCGAAAAAAGTTTGTTTGTCCGCATAAGTGATTGGATATGCAACAAACGATATGCAATGTACACATACTTGCACGACGTTCGGCCAATACGAAGCAGACGGATCGTAGAGATTTCGCACAATATTTCGCGAACGCTAGGCCGGGGCGAAACAGCTGTACGGCAATACCTGCCGGGTATCAAACGGTGGTGCAAAACTGGACAGTTGAGCGATATTGTAACTGACTTTCGGCCGGCACTGGCACGATACTGCAAAGTATTGCCGTGCTGCTTGGGAGCGGAGGTGATGACATCTTACCATCGTGTTTCCAAAGCTTATTTAATTTATTTCTCTTCTGGGACGCGTGAAAGAGCACTTCTGTGACACACCAGAGATATTCGAAACTTGGGCTGGCCTCTCGGCTTTGTTTGCCAGGCACTTATTTGGCACTTCAGTGGGTAGCCAGAGAAGAGCCAAATTTCGGCATGCCCCCAATCGACAAATTAAGATTTACTGCGGCAGTTATGGCACAAGTCTGGCACTCACTTTGGCACAACTGTGGCAATCCAGAGAAAAGCCAAACTCGGCGAGGCCGAAATACCGAAATTAGGCGTTGCTTTGGTAGTTATGGATCAAGTATGGCACACTTCGGCACTCCTGTGGCGTACCAGAGAAACGCCAAATTTTGGCATGTCCGAAATACCCAAATTAGGCGTTACTCTGGCAGTTATGGCTGAATTATGGCACCAACTTTGGCGCTCCTCTGGCGGACCAGAGAAACGCCAAACCTTGGCACGTCCCAAATACCGAAATTAGGCGTTGCTCTGGCAGTTATGGCTGAAGTATGGCACCAACTTTGGCGCTCCTCTGGCGGACCAGAGAAACGCCAAACCTTGGCATGCCCCGAATTCAAAGATTAGGATTAACTATGGCAGTTATGGCTCAAGTCTGGCACCAACTTTGGCGCTCCTCTGGCGGACCCGAGAAAAGCCAAACTTTGAAACGTCCAAAATACCGAAATTAGGCGTTACTCTGGCAGCTATAGCTGAAGTATGGCACCAACTTTGGCGCTCCTCTGGCGGACCAGAGAAACGCCAAACCTTGGCACGTCCGAAATATCGAAATTAGGCGTTGCTCTGGCAGTTATGGCTGAAGTATAGCACCAACTTTGGTGCTCCTCTGGCGGACCAGAGAAACGCCAAACCTTGGCATGCCCCGCATTCCCAGATTAGGATTTACTATGGCAGTTATGGCTCAAGTATGGCACCAACTTTGGCACTCCTCTGGCGTACCAGAGAAGAGCCAAACTTTGGCATGCCCTAGGATCGCCCAACTAAGGCTATAGTTAGGCACCGTACTTTGGCACTGATGAGTGCCATGGTGCAAAAACCTAACTGCGCCAAAGTTGGGCCCTTATGTTTGCCAGACCTTTGCCCAAGTTGGGCATTCCTCTGGCGTGCTACCTGGGTGGACTTCATCCACCCAGGTTGACGACGATACCCTCATCGTCGTCATCGGGCATCGTCATATCTACCCCATCATCGTCATCACAGATAGCTCGTGTGGCCCGTGCTCGCAACCGCGGGCCAGTTCGAATATAATCATCACTGAAAGCGGTCGTTGAGCTTCTGTCTTCCTGACATTATTGGTGGAGGTGCGGGGTCACGATCCCAGTAGCGACGTTCCATCACTCTGGAGCTTCGTCCCAGAAGGCGAATAGTGACAATGACCAGCAGTGGCCAATCCTCCTCCGGTGCCTCTGCAGCTGCAGTCAGCCCTGCCCCCAGCCAGCTCCGACATCCCAAAACCTTTGCCGGACTCCGAGAGGACGACGTGGAGGACTGGCTGGACGTCTACGAGCGAGTGAGTCTTTATAACAAGTGGGACGACCAGGCGAATCTGCGGAATGCTATTTTTTATCTCTCCGATGTGGCCAAGATCTGGTTCACCAACCATGAAGATGAAATCGTGACATGGCTGCTATTCAAAACCCAGCTAGCCGAAATCTTCGGCAAACCCGCCAATCGTAAAGCTGTAGCTGAACGAAAGTTGGCATCACGAATTCAATCTTCTGGCGAGACGTATACTTCCTACATCGAGGATGTCCTCGCACTTTGCCGCCGTTGCGACAAGGACATGTCGGAGGCCGACCGAGTCCGCCATGTAATGAAAGGGATCTCCGAAGAGGCATTTAACGTCCTTCTTGTGCCAAATCCCACGACTGTTAAGGACATCACCACGCATTGCCAAAGGCTGGATGAGGCCCGCAACTCCCGTCTTCAGGTTCGAGCACTGCATGACGGCTCATCAATTACCATGCCTTCTTTATCGACCGATACCCTGAAGCAAATGATACAGAAAATTGTACGAGATGAACTTTCACATTTTCTCCGACCTGCTGCAAGCCACCAGATGATTGAGGGCGACGATAGCGGGTTGCGCCGCATTATCCAACAGGAGATTGCTTCTGTCGTCACACCAAAAGAGACTTCCCCTAAAGTCACCGATGGACTTCGAACTTCTGATGAAACTTCTCGTTCGGGAGTTCCTCAACTGATTCCGGACCTTCCTGCTCTGGCTTCTATCTCGCCTGCTTTTAACAGGGGTCCTTTACCCCCTTGGAGCAGCCGCCCCACTTATCCCAACTACGGATCCTGGGGATATCGGCCGCGTCCAATCTGCCATTATTGTGGGATTACCGGCCACGCGGCACGAGTTTGCCGAAGAAGACAACAGGACTACGAAACCCGCGACTACTATAGTCGAGAGCGAAACAACAGAGGGTATTGGAACCAGCCGCGGGATCAGTCTCCACCCCCGGATCCAGCACGTCGTCCGGAAGCTCCACGGCGCCGCTCCCCATCTCCGTATCCTCGCTCTTTCTCACCCATGATCTCGAGGAGAGACGCGCGGCCCAATACGGGAAACTAGGTTCCGCAGTTGTTGGAGGAGCAACTGCGTCACGGGAGAGTCTTCATCATCCTCCCTCTGACCCATCCAATCTCATCGAGGTACATATCGACGGCTTACTCCTGTACGCTTTAGTTGACACAGGGGCGGCTACTTCCGTGATAAGAGAGGACATTTGCTTACGTCTTCACAAAGTTGGAACACCCCTACATGGTTGTTCATTACGGGCGGCGTCCACAGACATCATTCATCCCACCGCTCAGTGCACGGCTCGCGTTTTCATACAAGGTACGTGCCACACCATTCAGTTCATGGTTTTGTCGTCTTGCACACACGACCTGATTCTAGGCTGGGATTTTCTTCAATCTGCTGAAGCTGTCATTAATTGCAAAGGCGTCAGTTTGGGGAATTCAAACAACCGCGAGTCTGATTCCATAATCGTTGAAACCAAATTACTGGCCTGTGAGGATACTGTCATTCCCCCGCTAGCATCTTTCCTGATGAATTTTTCGAGCGAACCAAGCGCTTCGGGGACTTTTCTAGTAACTCCTCTGTCTACCGTCTTGCTATCGCACGGGTTCATCGTACCCTATGCCCTATCTAAACTTACCGATAGCAAAACAGTACTCCCTGTATGTAACGTTACACACCAGCCACTTCTTTTCGTAAAGGACACAGTCGTCGCAAGTATCGAACCACATAATTCTTTGGAACTTGCTTCGCTCGAATCAACACATCATTTTGACCCTCCAACGTTGCCTGTTATATCCAACCAAATACTTTTGAATGCCATTGACTCTGACCTGGGAGAGGTTCATAAAAAGCAATTAATTAATTTATTAACTCGTTTCCAATCGTGCTTTGACGTTTACACGTCCTTCACAAGCACAACAAACTCGGTAGCACATACGATCAATACGCCTCCTGGAGAAATAGTTCACCAACGCCCGTATCGCGTGTCTCCTTCAGAACGCCGTATTATTGACCAAGAGGTGTCAGAAATGCTGCGTAAGGGGATCATCCGTCAATCCTCGAGCCCCTGGTCTTCACCAGTAGTCCTTGTAAAAAAGAAGGACGGCAGCATACGTTTCTGCGTTGATTACCGTAGACTCAATAAGATCACTCGCAAGGACGTATATCCTTTACCACGGATTGATGACACATCAGACACCCTACAAGGAGCCGAATATTTTTCATCCCTGGATTTAAAGACCGGCTACTGGCAAATACCAATGAAGGAAGAAGGCAAAGAAAAAACAGCTTTCATTACAACTGACGGTCTTTTTGAATTCAACGTGATGCCTTTTGGCCTTTGCAATGCGCCGGCAACATTTGAGCGCATGATAGATAACGTTCTCCGTGGCCTTAAATGGCACATATGCCTTTGCTACCTTGATGACATTATTATTTTTTCTCGTACGTTTAACGACCATCTCCTTCGCCTGTCCGAAGTGTTCGTTTGTCTCACAAAAGCTAACCTCCTACTCAACACAAAAAAGTGCCGCTTTGCCTCTCGACAAATTGAGATCCTTGGGCATTTAGTAGATAAAGATGGCATTCGGCCCGACCCAGACAAGCTCAAGGCAGTAAACGAATTTCCTGTTCCTCTTAATATCAAACAACTTCGTAGTTTCCTAGGACTCTGCTCGTATTTTCGCCGGTTTGTACCTCACTTCGCCCAACTGGCTGCCCCACTTACACGGTTGTTACAGGCCAATGCACCATTCATCTGGTCCCCTGAATGTCGAGGCTCATTTCACTCTCTCAAAGCCACTCTCCAGTCCGATCCAATCCTGGGGCACTTTAATGACTCTGCCCCTACAGAGTTGCACACCGACGCCAGTGGATATGGCCTTGGTGTTGTTCTATTGCAGAGCGATCCCAACACACTAAAATAATATGTTGTGGCCTATGCGAGCCGAATGCTCTCCGCCGCCGAACAGAATTACACTACAACCGAGAAAGAATGCCTAGCTGTCGTTTGGGCCATTAACAAATTCCGGCCATATCTTTACGGAAGACATTTTACTATTGTGACCGATCACCACGCGTTATGTTGGCTTTCTTCCTTGAAAGATCTCACTGGCAGACTTGGTCGATGGACGCTTGCGCTTCAGGAATACAACTACACAGTAGTATACAAATCTGGGCGCAAACATACAGACGCTGACAGCCTATCTCGATGTCCAGTAGACAAACCAGATGAACGGCTTGAAAACATGGATGACGTTTTTGATGTCTCAGCACTCCATTTTGACTCTATTACACATGAGCAATCCAAAGACCCATGGATCAAAGGCATCATAGACCACCTTAAGAAACCGAATAACTTCGTTCACAAAAAGTTGCGAAAAGAGTTACAGAACTTCTCTCTCCAAGATCGTATACTCTACCGGCACAACTTTTCCCCTTCAGGACACCGCTGGCTTCTCGTAGTTCCTCGCAATATGCGCACTGACATTCTTCGATCTTTTCATGATGACCCTACTTCAGGACACATGAGGTTTAACAAAACGTACGCTCGCATTAGGCAACGCTACTTCTGGCCGCAGCTTCAGACAACTGTTTTTAAATATGTTCAGTCCTGCTTGAAATGCCAGCGTAGAAAACGTCCAACCACTGCCCCTGCTGGTTTGCTGCAACCATTAGTTTGCCCCAGGGCGCCTTTCGAACGAGTAGGAATCGATTTGTTCGGTCCGTTCCCCGTTTCTTCTCATGGTCATCGGTGGATAGTCACGGCCGTTGACCACTTAACTAGATACGCCGAGACTGCCGCGCTTACCTCTGCGACATCTGAAGAAATTGCTCAATTCTTTGTACACACGATACTTCTACGTCATGGTGCGCCACAAGTCCTCTTAAGCGACCGAGGACGGCAGTTTCTTTCGAGTACACTTACAGCTATTCTGAAAGCCTGTAACGTAATTCATAAAACAACATCATCATATCATCCACAGACAAACGGTTTAACCGAACGTTTTCACAAGACCCTTGCAGACATGATATCCATGTATGTTTCCCCCGACCATACGAACTGGGACACTGTACTCCCGTTCGTAACTTTGGCCTATAATACTGCCCTCCAGTCTACCACGGGCTACTCCCCTTTCCATTTAGTGTACGGACGCGAAGCATCATGCACAATGGACACCATCTTTCCTGTCACCCCTTCAATCAATAATCAAATTGAACTCCTAGAGAACTTCATCTTTGGCGCCGAAGAATGCCGCCAGCTCGCGCAGCTCCGCACGTCGCGGCATCAACAGGTCACCAAGGACCGCTATGACAAGCACCACACGAACACTTCTTACTCCCCTGGTGACCTTGTGTGGGTTTGGACACCAGCCCGACAACCTGGCCGAGCGGACAAGTTCCTGCACAAGTACATCGGTCCCTATCGAATCACCGAGAAAACATCACCTGTCTCCTACCTCGCTGAGCCCATTTCTTCCTCCTCGGATGGCCGCCGTCGACCTTCGGAAGTTCTACACGTGAACCGCTTGAAACCATACCACCCACCACTGCAATAGCTTCCCCCCCCCTTCCCCGAGGAGGGGGGTAATGTGATGAAGACCCTCATCGTCGTCATCGGGCATCGTCATATCTACCCCATCATCGTCATCACCGATAGCTCGTGTGGCCCGTGCTCGCAACTGCGGGCCAGTTCGAATATAATCATCACTGAAAGCGGTCGTTGAGCTTCTGTCTTCCTGACAATATATATATATATATATATAGATAGATAGATATATTACCGCTTGAAGGATAGCGTTAGTGTAAACAGTAGAGATTATTATCGCGGATACAAACGAGCAGATTTTGATTTCAATAAACGTTGCTCATTTTTTTCTACAGTCAGCAAAAACATAATAGAAGGTTCTTTTTAAATTTTTATGACCGACTGTGCCATCGGTTGTGTTGTGACAAAAATTAAAGAATTACTTGTTCAGAAAATTTCTAGGGTGGCGCTAATTTTTTCCTTGACATGTAGACACTTTTAAAAACGCTGTGCAAGGGCGCAGCCATGACTGACCTTCCCTTTCTCTTTCTCTTATTTGGTACGCTTGACTTCATTTTTGTGGTAGCGAGACAGGTTATTGAGTTCATAAACACAGTGTTATGCTCATAAAGTTGTCTTCGAGTTAATTCGTGATTACCTATTTTAACACCTGGGCATTTCAGCCAGGTAACAGAAAGACAGTTGTTGGGACTCAAATATGACGCTCCGAGAAAACTAAACTCTATTTCACGGGAGGTTCACTACCAAAAGCGTTGCACGATGCGCGAAACCCTCCTAGGTCATCCTTCTTTGCATTTTTTTTCTTTAATTTTTTGGAATAAGAAGTATGGCGACGATTCACTTTGAGGTGTTGGTTTAATAATGCGACAACTTTAAGCTTTCGATGTGCTTTTTACGCCCACAAGGGTTACGAAACTCGTCAAACACAAAGTTGGGGCCGAAGTTTGTAGAGCTTGCTAATTGGACTGTCGCGAGGATACCGTCACGTGGGAAGAGATGTCAATCATCCAAACTTTCTTTGCGTTCAAATTCCAGAGAGATTGGGAATGACAAAGTCGTAGCGAGCTTCATCGGAGCGCGCGCGTGCAACACCGTGGGGCCAGGTGATTGAACGGCTGCACTCATGATGTCATACCCGCGTGCCCCTACATCCCCACACCACGTTAGAGTCAGTGCTGTCTAGATTGTTCTTAGGCCGGCTTTGAATACTCTATTTTACATTATGGGTGGAACCAGCTGAACATTTAAGGAAGGAGACACAGAAAAGACAACCACTCGCTGGACTACCAACTCTTTTAATAGATCGTCCTCCTCTTCTACTAAATCTGATGCGGATCAATTTTTTTTTTTTAGTTGTGAACTTTCTCGTCGCAAGATCGTCGTTTGTTGAAGTTATTGCTGACGACAAAGGGACGTTCCACAACTTTGGGACAGAGTTATTTAAGACCAAAATCTTCGCTTCGGTATCGAGCCGAATATTGAACTTAGTGATATTGTCACGGGTGGTGACCAAAAACAATAAATAAACAAGAAGAAATAAACGTTTAATGTGGCGAACTTGTGCCAAATATAAAAGGGTACAAAAGATAATAACAGAGCGTCGCGGGCGTCGAAGTCGGCGTGACAGCAGAGTCGAACGCTGGGGCGAGACTGAATGCAGATCGCCACGCGGAGCCCCATGTACACGTGTGGGCTTCTGGAATAATCTGCGTAGAAGGTTCGGCGTGTAGAACATTCCGACCTCGAACAAGCACATGGTTCTCGAATTTACCAGAACATTACTTTACAGAGTCAACAAAAATGTGCCTCCGCTGCCAGGAATCGAACCCTGGCTTTCAGCGTGGAAAGCAAGCGCGATAACCGTTAGGCCACGCGCGCGCTGCCTACTTGGCCAGCTGCGCGCGCGGCATTACTCCCCCCTTTAAAAAAGTGAATCGTCCCAATGCAACTCAAAAACAAAACAAAGCAAATAAAAAGGACGGTAAACTAAAGAGTCATTTGGAATAAATAAAGTCCACAGTCCTATCGAGCGTAGTACGGCTTCAGTCGCACGACGTGGACGACTTCCGGTCGTGGAGGGCGCCGTGAGGAAGTCCGTGGTCCGTCGGGCATCACCTAGTAGTTCAGATCCCCGAGTCGTCGAAGCACTTTGTAGGGTCCAAAGTGGCGCTTTAGGAGTTTCTCGCTGAGACCACGGCGGCGGATCGGTGTCCACACCCACACCCTCTCTCCGGGCTGGAAGTGGACGTCCCGACGACGAAGGTTGAAGCGGCCAGTGTCGACACGTTGTTGAGCCTTAATCCGGAGTCTGGCGAGCTGACGGACTTCTTCTGCCCTTTGGGCAACCACCTGGGCGTCGTCGCTTGCGTCGTCTGCCGGTTCGTGGGGTAACATAGCGTCCAGCATTGTTGTTACCTTGCGCCCATGCACCAGTTGAAAGGGTGTCACTCCGGTGGTCTCTTGTACGGCCGTGTTATAGGCAAATGTGACGTACGGCAACACCTCGTCCCATGTCTTGTGCTCCACGTCGACGTACATGGAGATCATGTCGGCGATGGTCTTGTTGAGTCTCTCCGTTAGCCCGTTGGTCTGCGGGTGGTACGCCGTGGTGCGACGATGGCTGGTGTGGCTGAGACGAAGGACTTCCTGCGTCAGCTGGGCCATGAATGATGATCCACGGTCTGAGATCAGTACTTCGGGAGCGCCGTGCCGGAGGACGATGGACTCGATGAAAAACTTCGCGACTTCAACAGCCGTTCCTGATGGATGGGCTTTTGTCTCGGCGTACCGTGTGAGATAATCGGTTGCGACGATGATCCATCGGATTCCTTGCGTCGACGGTGGGAAAGGTCCGAGTAAATCCATACCGATTTGCTGGAATGGGGCAGATGGCGGCGCAATAGGCTGAAGAAGTCCTGCCGGTCTCGTCGGTGGCTTCTTCCGTCGCTGACACTCGTGGCAAGATCGGGTGTAGTGGTACACTGTCTTCGCAAGCTGGGGCCAGTAGTACCTTTCGCGTATCCTGGCAAGAGTCCTGCTGTAACCAAGGTGTCCCGCCGTCGGGTCATCGTGGCAGGCTTGAAAAATTTCTTCTTGAAGACTGGAAGGGACCACCAACAGCCACGCCGTGCTGTTGTCGCTGAAGTTCTCCTTGTAGAGCACACCTTGTCGGATGGAGAAGGTTGGCAGTGTTCGTACAAAACCGCGCGGAACGGCGCTTCCTCGTCCCCCTAGGTGCTCGATGAGTGCTCGCAGCTCAGGGTCGTCTCGCTGGAGTGCTGCCATGTCGCTGACATCCAGAGCGCCGAGGAAACACTCATCGTCGTCCTCTTTGGTGCAGGAAGGACCGGCCTCGACTGGGGCCCTCGACAGGCAGTCGGCATCATTGTGCTTCCGGCCGGACTTGTACACCACGGTCATGTCGAACTCCTGCAGTCGTAGGCTCCACCGAGCGAGGCGTCCGGAGGGGTCCTTCAGATTCGCCAGCCAGCAGAGCGAGTGGTGGTCTGTGACCACGCGAAAAGGACTTCTGTACAAATATGGGCGAAACTTTGTTATTGCCCAGACGACAGCGAGGCACTCCTTTTCAGCCGTTGAATAGTTCGTCTCCGCGTTAGACAGCGTCCGACTTGCGTATGCGATAACTCGCTCTGCACCGTCCTGCACTTGGACTAGTACCGCACCCAGTCCGGAGTTACTGGCGTCGGTGTGGATCTCGGTTTCAGCAAACTGGTCGAAATGGCCAAGAATCGGGGGCGTCTGGAGTCTTCGTTTGAGCTCGTCGAATGACCTTTGGTGTTCTTCTGTCCACTCGAACTTTACGGCGTCCTTTGTGAGGTGTGTCAGCGGTGCGGATAATTTGGCTAAGTCTCGAACAAAGCGCCTGTAATAGGCACAGAGTCCGAGAAATCTTCTTACTGCCTTTTTGTCAGACGGCGGCGCAAATGCAGCTACGGCGCTGGTCTTCTCGGGGTCAGGTAGAACACCTTTGTTGTTCACGACGTGGCCGAGGAACTTTAGTTCCCTATAGGCGAACCGACACTTTGTTGGCTTGAGTGACAGGCCGGCGGTCTTGATGGCTTGAAGCACGGCTCGAAGTAGTCTGAGGTGTTCGTCGAAATCTCGTGAGAATACTACGACATCGTCCAGGTAGACGAGGCAGCTCTGCCATTTCAGACCTGCTAGCATGGTGTCCATGACGCGCTGGAAGGTGGCTGGTACTGTACAAAGTCCGAACGGCATCATTTTGAATTCGTACAGTCCGTCGGGAGTGACGAAGGCAGTTTTCTCCCGGTCACGTTCGTCGACTTCAATCTGCCAGTAGCCGCTCTTCAGGTCCATCGACGAAAAATACCGGGAGTGGCGCAGTCGGTCTAACGTATCGTCCATACGGGGGAGCGGATAGATGTCCTTCTTCGTCACAGCGTTCAGTCGACGATAGTCCACGCAGAACCGCAGGGTCCCATCCTTCTTCATTACAAGGACGACTGGGAACGCCCATGGACTTCTTGAGGGTTGAATGATGTCGTCGTCGAGCATCTCCTGGACTTGATCTTGAATCACTTTCCTTTCCTTAAAGAAGACTCGATACGGCGACTGGTGGACAGGGAGTGCGTCGTCGTCAGTAATAATGCGATGTTTCGCCATTGGTGTTTGGCGAATTTTCGATGTCGTGGCAAAACAATCACTGTATTCGGCGAGGAGGTCAACCAGTTTGCTAGCTCCTACGGAGCTGGGAGCTCGGGGTCGATGTCGAGCGGCGGCGGCGGCGGCGTCGTGCTCTTCTGCTGTGGCGACGAGGTTTCCTCGGAGATTGCGGTGACCACGGCTGGCGCCTGAAGCTCCTCGATGTGGCCCACGGTGGTACCCTTCGTTAGGTGCTGCGGCTCCTCTCGGAAGTTCGTCACAAGAACAGTTGTACGTCTTTCTTGGAGATCCGTCACGCCTCTTGCGACACCAATTCCTTTTTCGAGGTGCAGTTGGATGCTGCCTTTTAGAAGAGCTTCACCGTGCATGGCTGCGTCGGTTATAACGGTGACGAAAACACTCGACCGCGGCGGTAGGTTCACATGGTCGGCGATAACTCGGATCGCGGTTGACGTCGAGTTGATCTCCACCGGCGGCACGACGGGCTTTCGAAGCGCCAAATGGTTTGCAGCGAGGTCGATGACGGCGCCATACTCGCAGAGAAAGTCCATTCCGAGGATAACGTCCCTCGAACAGTCTTTAGTGATGCAAAACTATCGATAAATTGACTATCGATACTATCGATAGTTTTTCCAAAACTATCGATAGTGTCCCAGAACTATCGATAGTCGACTATCGATTGTCGACTATCGATAGTTTTTCGATAGTCGACTATCGATAGTTTTTCGATAGTCGACTATCGATAGTAGTATCGATTGTTTTTCGATAGTCGACTATCGATAGTTTTTCGATAGTCGACTATCGATAGTACTATCGATAGTTTTTAGATAGTCTACTATCGATGGTTTTTTACTCTACTGGCGACTAAGGATACTATCGATAGTGCTATCGATAGTTTTGCACCACTATAGTTCGTTACAACTCAAGAAGGTAGGGCGAAGGTAAGACGGGCCGGGGAGGAGGAAGCAGACGGAAGGCTAAAGAGAGAAGGAGGTTTCCCCATCTCTTCTCCAGCGTTCCGTCTGCTTCCTCCTCCCGTGCCCGTCTTACCCTCGCCCTACCGCTCGCCTCCCCTTCTTCTTTTTTCGCCCAAACTCCCATCTTCGTCATCACTGAAAGCTGAACCAAAGTTGGGTGGTGAGTGCCTGGCCCAGTTGGTGTCCCATTTGAAAAAAAAAAAATAATAATAATAAAGCGATAAAAAGAGAAGAGGGAGCGACGCAAACAACTAGTGTCGCAAAACTATCGACAGTAAATCGTCGACAGTACCATCGATAGGTTTACGAAAGTCGACTATCGATAGTTTTCTGATAAATGATTAACGTTAGTTTTCTGATAGTCGACTATCGATAGTTTTCTGATAGTCGACTATTGATAGTTTTTCGATAGTCGACTATCAGTACTATCGATAGTTTTTCGATAGTCGACTATCGATAGTACTATCGATAGTTTTTTCACTATCGATAGTCAGATTTCTTGCGACTATCGATACTATCGATAGTACTATCGATAGTTTTGCACCACTAACAGTCTTGCAGAACGACGAACTTCACAGGGCACGTCTCACCGTGGATCTCGACGCGAGCAGTGCACCTCCCGACTGGTGTGATGAGGTGCCCTCCGGCGGTTCGTATTTGAGGTTCATCCCACGGCGTCGTGACTTTTTGAAAGCGGCGGGAGAGCCTCCCACTCAAGACTGAGTAGTCTGCTCCGGTGTCCACGAGTGCCGATGCGTCGTGGCCGTCGATGATGACGTTTAGGTTGTTGGACACCGTTTCAGGAGCGTCGTTTCGGTCTCCGGTAGCGTTCGAGTGGGGGCCCTCCGACGTTCGTGGAGGATCTTGGCGTCGGTCGTCTTCGGCAACTCCACCTCCAGGTGTTGCCGCGCCTAGTTTCCCCGGCGTGGAGCGAGGGGCGACAGGCTTTCACGTCGGGGTCGGTGCATCGGCGAAGCTGGACGTCGTGGTGAAGGCGACCGGAACTCTCGGCGGTACGCAGGCTCGGGGGACTGAGGTCGTTGCAGATACTCGTCGATCTCCCGAGGGCGTTCACCATACCGGGGGCGTGGGTCGTTTGGGTGGAATCCACGCAGCCCGAGTCGTCGGTATGGGCATCGGCGGTACACATGGTCAGCTTCCCCGCAGTGGTAACACAGCGGGCGTCGGTCGACCGTCCTCCAGACGTCTGTCTTCCTCGGCGCAGGTCGGTCTGGGTGAACGTGCGCCTGATCTTCCTGTCGTCGGGGATACTGCGGCGTTGGGGCGTCTCGTCGGGGTGGCGCCGTGGCTTGGCGGGGAGGTTGCGGCGGTCGTCGGGCTATGGCAGCGTAGCTCAACGTCGGTTCCTCCGGTGCCACCGTGGTGACGGGAACCTCTGGTTGGAGCGCCCGTTGTACTTCCTCGCGCACAGCCTCGGCAATGGAGAGTGTCGCTGGACGACTTGCGGCTGGCAGCAACTGGCGGAGTTCCTCCCGGACGACCTCCCGGATAATTTCGCGGATGTCCGTACCAGGAGCGTTCTCGCCGCCAAGCAGCGCGGTTGCAGCGACACTTGGATGTCGCTGGTAGTGGGAAGCGCGCGCTTGGAGGTCGCGCTCGATCTTTCTCGCCTCGGTGACGAAGGCTTCGACGGTGCCCGGCGGGTTGCGCACGAGGCCTCCAAAGATGTCGTCTCTCACCCCGCGCATGAGGACCCGCAGCTTCTTGTCGTCTGTGGCTCGTGGGTCGGCACGGGCGCTCAGGCGGAGGACATCTTCTACGAAGCTTGTGACGCTTTCGTCGGGGCCCTGCGTTCGAATTCGGAGGAGATCTTCTGCCTTCTCCCGTCGGTGTAGGGTGGCGAACGTCCGCTGCAACTCGGCCACACAGATGTCCCACGACGTAAGCGAAGCCTCGTGATTCTCGAACCAATGCCTCGCAGTACCCTCCAGCGAAAAGTAGAGGTTCTGGAGGCACTGCTCCGCAGTCCATCCGTTGTGGCGCGCCACACGCTCGTAGTGCTTGATCCAGTC
Organism: Ixodes scapularis; assembly: GCF_016920785.2. Lineage (NCBI taxonomy): Eukaryota > Metazoa > Arthropoda > Arachnida > Ixodida > Ixodidae > Ixodes > Ixodes scapularis. The sequence continues at coordinate 14,326 of NW_024610355.1, read as the reverse complement.
TTCGACATCCTCGTGGATCTCGCCGTGGAGGGGAGTCGGCGTACGGGGAGCGGCGGGGGTCGGCGACTGGTTGGCCATCGTCGGCTTCGTTGGCTGCTTGGTCCTGGGCGGCAGAAGTCTGAATTCCGGGTGTAGGCCTTGGGTGCGACGACTGAACCGGATCTCGGTAGTGCCTTCGTTGGTTCTTCGTGGGCTTGGCGTCGACTTGCACTGCGGGCCCTCGGAGGGGTACGCGGCAGGGGGATGCGTTACCCAGCACCTCCACCAAAATGTCACGGGTGGTGACCAAAAACAATAAATAAACAAGAAGAAATAAACGTTTAATGTGGCGCACTTGTGCCAAATATAAAAGGGTGCAAAAGGTAATAACCGAGCGTCGCGGGCGTCGAAGTCGGCGTGACAGCAGAGTCGAACGCTGGGGCGAGACTGAATGCAGATCGCCACGCGGAGCCCCTTATGTACACGTGTGGGCTTCTGGAATAATCTGCGTAGAAGGTTCGGCGTGTAGAACATTCCGACCTCGAACAAGCAACATGGTTCTCAAATTTACCAGAACATTACTTTACAGAGTCAACAAAAATGCTCCTCCGCGGCCAGGAATCGAACCCTGGCTTTCAGCGCGGAAAGCAAGCGCGATAACCGTTAGGCCACGCGCGCTCTACCTACTTGGCCAGCTGCGCGCGCGGCAATATTGTGGAGCCGTGCGCAATGTACGTGGCATTCCTACGTGGCATTAGAGCACATCGTCCGCCACTGTCAACAACGCTACTTGGGTCACCCAGGGGCCATGTTTGGACTGACGTCGGAAGCGTTTGAGAGAAGAGGAGGCGAGGGGGTAGTGAGAAAGAACCGGGAGAAGGGAAATAAGGAGGGGTACGATCAAAAGGAACAGTAATAAAAAGGTGTCAGAAATCGTCGTTCAAGATGTTCGGGACAGAGGAAGGGCGAGGGGAGGATATCTCTTCTCCCAAATGTTTTATTATATTTTTCTGATATGTCTGGGCAATATACACCATTCCAATGTTTACAAAATTAAAGCCCTGCGTGGGAACCTCACATTCCAGCACGCGCATGGTCGTCGCTTCGGTAAGCGTGCCAAGTACGCGCCATACGCACGAGCTCTGAAAATGGCACCGACCTGAATCCTGTTTTTGGAATGGTCTATAAAGGAGGCTATGGTCTCGGGCTAGGGTGATCGCCTCCTCCCCCTTACCCCATTATGAAGAGGAACAAACAGCACAGCATGCAATTTTCCAAATTTATGTTTCTTGAGGTTCTGGAATTAAAATGTTTCACGTTCAACGAAAATGTCGCTCAGCACAGGGGCAACGCTAAACCTAATACAAACTCCCGGCTTCTGCAAAAACTGCAGAAGCAGGGGGTTCGCGTTCCGTAAATTCACGAGCGGCCATGAAAGACCTTTAAGCGAGAGACTCGTGCTGGGGCTTGTAGTGTGCAGGCGCGTTCAGTGGCGTCCTTTTATAGTTGTGACCCTTGACGTCAGGGCGAAGATTATCAATTGTGAACGAATAATTCAATGGTGGGCCTTCGAATCGAACGCGACATGTTTGATTGTGGCCGATGGAAGCTCGGAGGCATCATGTTCTTAAAACATCACCGTCATTATTGATAACCTGACTCTTCTTTTCGTTGGTGAAAGTAAAATTAGTTCCAGTTTGTCTAATCATGGAAATCCGACCACACCTGCGCTTTGGCGGCTTACGTGGCCAAATGTCAGTACTTAGAAAAAAAAAAAAAAAACACAGTAAACTTTTTTTCTCCCGATGAAAGGACAATTGCCCGGAGGCGAATTTCTACCAAAGGCGGACAACACTATTTGGCTGGTTTGACCTAGCCACGTCGGGCTACCCTTTGACCAAATAGATAGAAGTCCGAAAAAAAAAAATGAGGGACTTTTTTTTTTTAGTAAATGCTGTTTTATGGTGTAAAGTATGAACGATAACCCACTGTCAACTCGACGGTGTTGATTTTAGAATGCAATTACCCCAAGCCTCTGCCGGGAATTTTACAGATAATCAATCTTGATGGTCGCAGATGATAATCTCTGTCGTGACGTCACAGGTATGAACCACGGTCGTCTCCGCACGCTATCTCGTGCTACTCTTGTTCGACGCCCAGAGAGTCGTTTTCTTCATTGAAGAAAACGTCACGACGATACACAGATTGGCCGGTTTGTGAGAAAAGAAATCTTCGCGGAAAGTTTTCGCCTCTTTCCCCACTATGTCATAACACAAAAAATCTTTGTGTTTGACGAGTTTAGCGATCCAGTACTCTTGTCCTTTGCAACTAATGATAAGCAGCCAGGGACATAACCTGCGAAGTTTTCTCGCGCTTATCTTTAGCTTTTTCGAGTGACCGCAATCAGCGTCGCGAAATAGAATTAAGAGAGATAATATCAGTGCTGCCCTGCTCTGTTCTTTTATGGCCGGGCTAAGATCACTGAATCCTGTGAAAGTAGCGCCATTGCCTTCCCTGCCCGTTAGTAGGACACAAGCAAGCGATAACAGCCTCGCAAAGCGATTGGCTAATCAGACTTTGTTGCTATGGCAATCGCCATTTTGACCCCTTCAAATCTTCAATGTTTCAAGAGTGTTGTTCTAAGGCAGTCGAACTAGAACGCCATGGAGTACCATGGTACTGAATGCGTTCCTCGCCCATATAAGCGTCTTTGGCACTGTGTAGGCATTCAACTTATCAATCATACCCATCTCCACGAATCTCTTACGGTAATATTGTTCTTCTTGCGCACTTTAAAACAAAAATATTATTTTTCAATGCCTTCAAGCACGGACACCACCTGTGGTGGTGGTACTAAGATGTTGGCTTGTTTCGCCGGTTTGTGGATAACAAAGTCTAGGTATACAATAAACGTCTCTATAAAGCTACCTGTCACTAGCAAATTTAGATCGTTTGACCAAGAATGGAGACGTCAAGGAGAAATTGATAATTTCAAGGGCCAAAATGGCGACCAAAGGGGAGCTTCGCGCTACTACAGTGACCTCTCTCGCTCATGTTTCGAGGTGAGGTGGTATATGTCACTGGCCGACGGGGGTGGCGCTGCTGTCGAGTCCTCCTGAAGCATCCTGCATCCCGGCTACGCCAACATCACCTAGATAAGAAAGCCGTATTGCTGAATGAGATGTCGTCATCAGCGAAGGCCAACGCTGGTCACAGATTGGACACGACGACTGCGTCAACGTTCGGTTCCAACTTGACTCGAACCCGAGCGCTTACGCAGCACTCGTTTCCTATTTCTGTCCAGCGCTGGCCTTCAAAGGTGACGCAAAATTATCAGCACTACGGCCTTGTCATCTAAGCAATGTTGGCCACTGTAGCGCTACTTGCCCACAATCCAGTTACTTTAGGCCGGGCCACCGACCTCTATGACAATTGTTGGATCTCGCTTTCCGGCTCCGCGTATGCGGCCACTGGTCGTCCATCTAGGGACACGGAAAGTCGACCTTTAGGGGCGTTGCGGAGGCTGGGCGGCAGCGCGTTGAAGACACGTTTTCTGCTCGTTCGTCGTCATTCTCTCCTCTATGTGGAGCAAATGACGTTTGCTCTTCTCTGTGGAACAAATCTCCGTCATGTGAATACACCGTTAGGAGCTTTTCCGTGAAAGACACATGGCGACTTGTGAAAGCCGGTTTTCGCATGCAGTGGTGCGCAAAACTAACGTCGAACTTGCGAAGATTTTGCGCGTTATTCCTCCAGACCCCCCCTATTTACGCGGCGACATCGTTTAGAGAAAAGTTGGCTTTCATTTGGGAAAGTTAGGTAGAGAACTCGACAATGATCGGGGAGGCAATGTTTCAACACGCAATTTGACCAGTAGGCCCACGAATAGTGCAAAAAGTGCCAAAAACGAACTATCTCGTGGCGGCGTTAAATAAAGGGAAGACCGCACGCTCTCAAAGTGCATGTATGTCTTAATTTAGAAAAAGTTGACACAAAGATAAGATGTCTGAAACGAGCCATTAGGTTTAGCTTGAGGGGGGAAGGGGCAGGTGACCTTTCAAAATTTTTATTGTGATAAGACAGTTCAGTAGCTGGAATTTTTATCTCAATTCAGTCACAGGTATAGAATCGAGTTTTTAATAAAAAAACATTTTCTGGGGGAATTCTTGAAATGAGTGACAACGCGAATGGAAATGGTAGAGGATTTTTTGTTTTAAAGTTAATGATCATCGAAGCGGCCAAGGCGAAAACTGGTGTTTCTTTCACTTGTCGGAGAACGCATGGTTGACCGCTCGCTATTCTTTGACTTGTTACACAACTGAACTAAAAAACTGTTGTGATACTTTCGGTATAAAATTTATCATACTTAATAAATAAAAAAAATATTTAAAAAGCAACTTTAAAACAAGTCAAACTTTTTTAAAATGAATTTCGGCAAAGTTTGGTAAGTTCTTGCGTGTGACCTACGTAAGGTATTTTAAGGACCTTGATATCACCCCAAAAAGCTTAGGCCTAGGTCTTTAAATGCACATACGTACAAACATATATGTACAATATTAAATGCTGTTACATACGTGGATGTCTCCATAAAAACATTTACCGGGAATTTTTCACCCTAACAATAAACGACACACACTCGAACGCTCATGTACTGCCCCGTTTCCCCCCCTAAACCCCCAAGCCTCCCCTCTCCTTTCTGTCTCAAGCCACCACGCCCAAACAGGCAAACCGCTCATCTCATCAAAAAACATAATTCAACAAGAACAACAACTCACGTACCGCCCGAATGTAGCGCTGGCTGTCCGAACCATATGCCAAAGTTTCAGCAATAACGGTTAATTTATTCAGCAGTTGTACGGGATTTTCTGAAAAATGTAATGAGAAAATGGTTGCCGTTAGAGCCTTAAAATAGATGGAGGTCTACGCTGCCAGTTACCGAAAACGGGCAAAAACCGACCCAATTTCCTCAATGAATTTAAAAAAAAAGTTTGTTAATAGTTTTTCAAAAGAGAACGGTTAGTGCTAAAACTTTGGAAGATGGTTTAAACCGATAGCACTACATTTGGACGGAGAATAAACGTTCGGCGAAGCGGAATTTATTTTTGATGTGAAAATTAGTAAATATTTTGGTAGACCCGCTTATACGTTGTTACTAGCAAAGACAAAGCAAATAAAAAAGTTGTTTCGGTTCAAAATTCGGTTTTCGAGATATTCGCTCATTATAAAATGAGCGAATATTTCGAAAACCAAATTTTGAACCAAAACAACTTTTTTATTTGCGTTATCTTTGCTAGTAACAACGTATGATTGAGTTCTATCAAGATCATAAATAGAAAATAAATTATCTTGTTTGTATGACTGCAATTGGCCTGATGTCAGAACTTGCAAACCTTAGCCGAAAATCATCAACCGGAGATTGTTAGACATTTTGGTCTATTACCTATAAATGAAATATTCGCTTTTTATTTCATTTACCATAATGAAATATATTTTGCAAGTATCAGAGAAGAGTCCAAAGGCTATTGCTTAAAGGGACACTCACAGGGTATTTATGCTCGACGATCTTTTTAGTTGTACGTGACATATGAGAGACCAACTACCCAGAACAGAATTTGCTGCTCGAAATTCGGTTTCTTTCCGCCCGAAGACCGCCGATCGATAACTGGCCAGTTCGAGTCTCGCTCACTCTCTTTTCTGTGGTCACGGACAGCTTTCTAAGGTTTAGACGCGACCACCAAATTTAATCAAAGTCGTGGGTCATTAAAGGCACAAGGTCGATACTAAAAAAAAAAAAAAATTATATGAAACACATTTTATGTGCCTTAAAAAAAGCTGCAAATATGCTCATTGAAAAAAAAAAAAAAAAGGTTACACAGACAACCGGAAGCATTCTGCGCGTTCACTGCATAATTCTCGAAATGGCGGCGTTTCGAGTTTCCTGCGACTAGCGGATGGCAGCGGACGACGAGCGTGGGACCTCTTTTTCAGAACTGTCGTTCACGGTACCGGCGAATTCTGTTTTCCTTCTAAAGAAAAGTTTTGGACCGATCCAAATAATTGGTTCATCCCATACGACACGCCCGACCAGCAAGCCAATTGCACGAAGACGTCGCCGAGCCGTCGTCCTTTCTCGTGGCTGAAGACATCGTTCGCTCAAACGTCAAGCACGAAGGGCGTAATTCGAGTTGAATACGCACGTGTACGGTATCTTTACTAGGTGCGAATGTGGCCAATGCGTGGTGCTGCCCGACTTCAAGAAAGGAGGGCATGAACTTGAGAGAAATCGGCAGCAAACTTTCCGACATACAGTCGATCGGCTGCATTACTACGAACGAAAGAGTTCCTTCAGTAGCTAGCAATAAAGAAAAAAAAAAAGATCCTTCAGTAGCTTAGTGGAATGGCGTCCGAACTACACGCTGCGGGAACGGGTTCGATCCCTAGTGTGGGCGTAACATTTTTTTAAGCATTTTGCGAGGTTTATATATATATTTTTATTATTACTGAAATTTTTACTGAAAAAAAAACAGTTGTTGTGGACGATACGTCGCTGAGCTAAATGGTATGGGACTCCATTTTTGACACCTCTGCCGTACAATGCCACTTTCAGATGCGGGACATGTGAGGCAGCTCTTCACGCAACATCTTGGGAGTATTCTTTTCGGAGCCGATCACGGGAATCGACCACGGGCACTCACTACTAATTGCCAACACTTAAATGTACAAAGCAACTCATCTTGTACAAAACTGCGAGCGGAACAAACATAACTGCAAAGGAATCGCACGGCAAACGGAACCCGCAACGCATTTCGACTGCTGCGCGCAAAAGAAAAAAAAAAAAAAAAATCGCACGTTTGCGCGCAACCACGTGACTTCCGCCACTCATTCTCTTCTCTCCACTTCTTCGTGCGGTACGGGGGTTTCGGTTTTGGTTTCGAGCAGTTACGTTTTTTGACTTCACTGAAAAAATGCGTGACTCTGTAGCAAAATATTAATTGGGTAGTATTCCGACACCATAATATATCGCCCGGCAAAAAATGAAAAAAAAAAATTCTTGGGGGTGTCAGTGTCCCTTTAAGGAGTGACAGAATATTGAGCGGTCAACCTTGCGATCGCCCGCAGGTTTAAAAAAAGTCTGTTCTAGAAACAGCCATTTCACTGAAAAAAGAACAACAAACAGATCTGCCGAGCTCGCCATTTGCGTTTTTTATTTTCATCTCGAGAAGGGACCCTAAAATTGCATATTTTTGTAAATATCTTAATATTGACCCCAAAACCGTGCCTGGATAGGGATGAACACCCCCAGGTACTTTCTATATCTTTTTTTTTATGTATAAAATGCATATAGAACGCCCCAACAAAATATAACATCAGGTTCATTTTTCTTTATATTGTAGTTCTCTATCTTAATTTAACTGAACGATTTGATTCGATTCCTAGTTGTACAACGTGTCGCACGCATGCACACGAAGCTGCAGGTGCTACAAGATACTACGGTACGTTACCGTGGTCGAGCACGGTTTCCTAAAGCTGGTTTCTGAGCGGTTTACTATACTGACATCCGATGGTTTGTACCGAGATAGCGGTCTCATACCGTGCGTACCGTAACGATCTGCTAAGACTTTCTACTGCCACGACTGCAAGACACCCCCATGTTCTTTACGCTCCCAATGCTCGACGCCATGTGTCATTCCGTTCCTTCGATTGATTTGAAGAGCCTTCTTTTAAACAGTTTGAGCTAAAAAAAATTTATTAGAAAGCCCGCCCAGGTCTTTACAGGGGCTGTAAATAGAGCGGCGCAGGTTCTTTCGGGAATGAGAAATGCTTCGACGAGACCCCTCGAGATCAGCGCAAAAAGTAGAGGAGGCACGGGCACCGGCATTTTCTTACGTACCGTTTTATAGGGAATGAAAAGTATTTGTTGGGTTAACTTGTCTGATTTATTAGTACGATTATTTTACTTATCGGCACCATATTGCTAAGCGGAAATTTTGTAGGGGCAGGAAAATGATCAGTTCTCGAAAATAAGATAAAATAAGGGGATCCGCAGTTAGAACAGGATATAACTGTAAAACAGCTTGACCAAACTTTCATCATACTGCTGTAGGAAGCACGAGTAACAATATAGCTGTAACACTCGTGAATGGATGCCTTTCGCCTAGAATGAGATTTTTTATGTGGTATTTGTATGGAGTATTTTAGATTTTGCGGTATTTGTATTTTAGTACTTTGTGCACCACAGTGGAGACTAAAAAGTTGTTTGTAGCCACAGAAAATAAAGAATTATTAATATCATTATTATTATTATTATTATTATTATAGTCGAGGGTCGAAGTAGTTGAGAGCCTGAAATCTGCAGTAACGGAGGTTCAGGAGTTTATTGCCTTTCTCTCGGCTAAGTACGACTCTGTGCTGTCGACATCCACGAACAACGCAGCAGCTATAAACGAACTGCGCAGCGAAACCACATCACTGAAAACAGTGGTAACGGAGCAATCTCAGATAATCGAGTACCTGCAAGAAGAGCTCAATGACAGTGAACAGTACAGTCGTCTCTCAAACATCGAGATACATGGACTTCCTCAATCCCCAACTGAAAATTTAGTCTCCGTTGTCAGTGAGTTGGCGTGTTAGCTAGGCCTTGGTAACTTTCGGCCAAATGATACAGTGGCAGTGCATCGTCTGCCTTCTCGACGCGATGGCCCTCCAGTTGTCCTGGTTAGATTGGCATCCGTGTCACTAAGAGAGCAGTGGCTTGCCACACGAGGTAAGCTGCGTACCTTGGCGGCAGACAGTTCGTTGCCAAAACTCTACCTGAACGAGAATCTAACGCGAAGGAACAGGGAACTCTTTTGGATGGTGCGTGAGAGGGCAAGGGTCAAGCAATATAAGTTCACTTAGATGAAAACTGGGAAGCTATTTGCGAAGAAGTCAGAAAGCTCGCCTGTAGTGCGCATCTATCGGATGGTCGACTTGGAAAAGATTGTCTAATTTTTTTCGTTTCTTAATGGCTTGAAAATAAGGCGAGATAACCACCACTTCGAAAAATGGAAGTACAGTTTTATCGATGCTCAGATTTTTCTTCTTTTCAACGTCTCTTGAGCCCAGTCAACGATACTGCTCTTGGCTTATTACATGTAAATATTAGGAGTATTCGTAAATATTGGAACCAGTTTGTAATAACTATAAACAGTGTGATGTCAATAATTGATGTTTTTGTGCTAACAGAGATCAATGTTAAAGAAGAGTTTTGCAGTGCCTTTCAGATACCGGGATATAAATCATTTTTTCTTGCACGACCAATTGGTCGAGGAGGAGGAATCGCGATATTCGTTAAAGACTCATGGTGTACTGAAAACTTTGATGTAGATTTTTTTCATTGCGAGTCTTTGTCCTTAAGGTTATGGAATTCTGAGTGGTCGGTGTTCTCATTGGCACTGTACAGACCTCCGTGATCTAAAGCTTTAAACTTTTTAGAAGAACTCAGAGATGCACTTGGTAAATTTCAGTCCGTCGACATCTGTATGATAGGTGATTTTAATATTGACACCCTTCAACCCATTAACTTCCTTGTTTGTGACTATTTGAATTTATTAGCGGAGTTTGGTCTAGAAGAACTGATTCTAGCTCCGACTCGAGAGGAACTTCTGGGTGATCATCTCGTTGCTTCATGTCTTGACCATATTAGCGTACGCGCCGCAAATGTCGTTGCGCAGTCAGCTGTAATAGAACAAAAACTAGCGGACCATTACTTTGTTGCGTGTCAACTTACATCAAAACTTAGCGTTAAAACAAAAACAGAAACAACAAAAAGAGTTGAAATAATTGATAAAGTAAGGTTTGATGAGTTAGTTAAGGCCTATAATTGGGATAGTTTGTTGTCCATTCAAGACTTCGTTGAAATTTACAGTACGTTTAGAAATCAATTCGGCTCTTTCAGGGAGCAATCCAAAAAGATTATTACTGTCAGGCGGCGTCAAAATGCACAAGTGTGGTTAACAGGGGATATCTTGTCATGCATTAAGTATAAAGATGCTTTATGGGCTAAATGCCGACGTTCTCCTAAAAATGTTCAGTTAAAAATAGAATTCCGCGCTACGCGAAATCGTGTAAATGCGCTTATCCGGTGCGCTAAAGAAAATACTTTCGAGAGAGATTTTTTAAGGTAAGGTCAAATATTCGTGAAACTTGGCGTTTACTAAATCAGTTGCGCGGCTCTGGTGTTAGGAGATCCATTGATGATTCACTTGAGAAAGTATTTGATCTTAAAACGACAGTGGCTGAGGATTTCAACAAGTTTTTTGCTAAATTTTCTGGAGTAGCGCCTAACGATGCTACGTTCTCTACAGAATATCTAGAGTCTAATGTTTCCTTGGCTTTCCTTCCTCAAATGACCGAGCTTGATCTACGAACTTGGCTTTTCAGTTTCAAAACAAACAAGGCGCCTGGCATAGATGCCATCAGTGCAGAAGACCTGCAACGGAATTATAATTCTATAAAACACGTGCTTATTTATATGCTAAATGGTTTTATTTCTTCCGGGATTATCCCAGATAACTTAAAAACATCACTTGTAAAGCCTTTATTTAAAGGAGGAGAGCGCAAGAAGCTTGACAATTACCGCCCAATTTCTATTTTACCCTGTATAGTCCAGATCTTAGAAAAACATATCCTTCAATCTATGACGGGGTTTCTTGATCGCTTTAACATTCTATCGCCAACTCAATATGGGTTTGTCAGTGGACGTGGGACCCAGCCACTTCTGGAAGATTTTGCTGATGAATTGAATCATACCTTTGAGAAGCATCAGGTTGCTTGCGCACTTTTTATTGATGTGGCAAAGGCATTCGATACCGTGAGTCATAATATTTTACTAACTAAATTGCAAAACATTGGATTCCGCGGCCCATTCCTTTCACTACTTCAGAACTTTTTGTCGGGAAGGACACAACTAGTTTCCATAGCGAATATCCGAGGCTCCAAACTTAACTTAAAAGATGGGGTTCCTCAGGGATCCGTTTTGTCACCTCTCCTTTTTAACATCTTTGTAAACGATATGTCCAGGGCAGTTTCCTCATGTAAATTATTTCAATACGCTGATGACACGGTATTGCTATCGTAACACCTTGATTATGTTGCAGGAATCACTTTACTCCAAGACGGCACTTGTCACCCCTACATGACTGGTTTAGAGCTAATTGTCTCACGATCAATATACATAAAACTAAGCTTCTTTGCTTTCATAACCCACTTTAACTTATAACCACCGATTATTCACTTTATATGCATACATCTGGGTGTACACCTTGCGACTGTCGTCCTGTGTCTTATGTGGATTAAGTTAACTATCTAGGAATACAATCTCAGAGTGACTTGTCGTGGAAAGCCCATTTATCACAACTTTGTAGAAAACTGCGAAAAGTATCCTGTTTTCTGTATAATGCAAAATCTCTAATACCCATTTCTACCAAAAAGACAATAACTCACGCGTTAGCATACAGTGTATTACGCTACGGAATAACTATTTTTGGTCACAGCCCAGGACTATAGGGCAAAAAAATGGACTAAGTTTTAAAAGGAATATTTAAAAGCATAATGTACGATGCAACGTCACAAACTGAAGAAGAAATGCTAACATGCTTGGGTTTGCCTTTTTTTTATCCTTTACTTGAACACAGGGTTGTTCTAAAATACTTCTGGAGCGATAATTTTAAGATACCTCGTGTCTTATGTAGACCTCTTCGGCGTGTTGAGCGGTTTGAAGTGTCTTTCGTAGAAACAAAGTACGGAAAAAGAGTGCGAAATTTTTACGTTCCATTTATTTTCAACAATTTACCAGATGATATCTATGCTGTGGACTCTTTAAAAAAATTGAAAGTATCACTTCAAGGTATTAGGGAGAAGTTGTGACTGCATGTTTCTGTTTGCATATGTTGGAATGACCATCATCACCTACATTGTTCTGCATCTGTAGTTGAATTTGAGTTGTGAACTTCTTGTTTGTGGGGACTCTTTCAAGCATGAATTGTAGGGTGCTGTCCCACAAGCCGCTTCTGGCTTTGAAAGGCCCGTGTATCTGCCTTGTTAAATGCGTGTTCCCATAAAAATGTATTATTATTATTATTATTATTATTATTATTATAGCATTCAAATATATTTGGGCGCGAGGGCTTGTACAACATAAACCGTGAAACACTCACAAAAAAGAAAAATTTAGAAATAATAACGAGAAAGTTCCCGTCAAAATGATGCGTGGTAAAGTACACTAATACTTTTATTTGGTAGAAACTTCCCATCGTGTATAATCCTTGGCACGAATAAACATTTTAATGAATCTCTGGCATGCATACTGACACAGAGCAAAGTTGTTTCATATCTTAGCTGGAGAAGAAGGGCCGCAGAAGTTGTAGTTTTTTTTTCACTAAGTTATAACGATCGTGCGATAAGTTAAACTATAATTTTAACCTCCTGATCCTACGTCAAACTTCACAAGGCTAAAAGCTAGTGGTCGCACTGAGTTCAGAAACAGAGTCAATATCACAATACCTGCTATCAGTAAAACGCAAGCTTTTTTTTATATTATCAATAAAGTTAACGTGAGACACCGTATAAATATCCCATGCTATGTCTGCTTATACAAAACAAAGTTCGCGATGTTTTGTAACCGGCCAAGGGAAGCCTTTGTTATGCATAGTTCAAGTCTCTTCTCACATTCCTGCGTTAATTTAATGTGCTATACATGTAACACGATTAATGTGAAAATTTACCTGTAGATTGTAACTGATAATGAGTGCGAGGTGTTTATATCTGGTAAGCTGTGAAGGGAGTGAACGTACACACTCTAGTTAAATTAACTATTTTTCTGTCTTTTGCGGATATGTACAGATGTATTGAGGTTTAAGAACATCTGCCAATTATCGCACCATTCATAAGTTTTATTTAAGGCGGCACTACAATTATCTTGATCAAAGGATGAGTCCATATTGGTATACATAACTATATTATTAGCAAAATAGATGTAAGGTAACAGGAATGCAACAATTTATATCATTCATAAAAATGAAAAAAAAAACCATAAAAGTGACCAGGAATATAACTCTCGTCCTCTTAAAATATTCCAAACGTATCCGTCATAACAGATTGCTCTGCTTTCTACTGAGAGCAATATAAACCTAATGAACTCTCTTCTCTTTTCAGATCACCACGGGCTTCACTGTAGGAACCCGAACAAGATGCAGAAACTGCTGCCATAGACGAAAAAAAAAACGCAACCTCAGGAGTTGTCAAGTTGAAAACGTTCCATCTAGAGCATCAAGTTGTTTCGTCGAAATCCATGGATACAACCAGAGTTTGCACTGTGACGGTTTAAAGGCTTGGACACACTTAAGTGGCTTAAATCTCATGTCAAAAGCAATAAGAACTAGATACTATCGGGTAGCGCGTACTGAACAATCGGATGAAGGAAGCAGTCTTTACTCCATCACGGAGGCTAGGACATAGAGCTGGAGCTCCAACCTCCAAAACAGGACGTCCATATTGAACCCTGTGAAAAGGTCTCATCGCGCTCCAAGAAAATAAGCGTCGGTTAAAAAAAAAACAAAAAAACGTCTCTAGGTATTTTTGGAAAGAAGGTCCAAAGGCACCCTTTTTGTTTCACAAAAGCGCGAGCACACAGAACTGTACTCTGCCTACGTGGATATCAGAAATATTGAGCAAAGTGAGCTGTAGGAGTTGAGCAACGAGGAGCACGACGTGAGGTTGAGTGGCTTTCAAGAGGCGTGGTTCACAGTCACAATCTAATTTGTAACCTATAAACGTGATCTGGTAAACTTAGTGGGAACGCTGTACAGAAATAATTATTCACTAGACAGTTTCGAGAATGAATACAACGAAAGACCTCAAGAAAGAACGATTGGCGGATATAGCGTAATCGTACTCCCTCGATCAACAAGGCAAAGCAATTGAGCGACGCAAAACAGTTTGACGGGCTTTTCGTCCCGTGTGAACCGCTTCCTCAGTTCTTATCCCTCATTCTTTAGTTATAGCCATATCTTAACCTAGTCAAGGCCATTAGCTATGTGGTAGGGCTTTTGAACGGAAACCTGCAAGACTACAAAATATACCCATGAAACTATTTAAGCCGGCCTTTTCTTCTTGCGCCTAAGAACGTCAAGACGTTATCAAGATTTCATTTCAGCAGTTATTTCAGTAAAGTACACCGTTTCTAACATGGGTATACTTTCATGGGCTTTACGTGTTTCAGTGACGCTCGCGCATGCTGCCGCTTTAACGATCGGTGGCGAATGCCCCTTCTGGAAGGACATTGTTCAGGCCCCAGGATTCAGACGGC
>NW_024610354.1:0-55389 GCF_016920785.2 Ixodes scapularis | reverse complement strand
CGAGAGACGTTCGGCGCGCGGTTTTATTCGTTCACCGCGACCACGATCTCGGCTATTGCCTCGGTGAAAGCGAATTATTGGAGAGAGCACGGCCTGACGAGAGACGTTCGGCGCGGTTTTATTCGTTCACCGTGACCACGATCTCGGCTATTGCCTCGGTGAGGAAGCGAATTATTGGAGAGAGCACGGCCTGACGAGAGACGTTTCGGCGCGGTTTTATTCGTTCACCGTGACCACGATCTCGGCTATTGCCTCGGTGAAAGCGAATTATTGGAGAGAGCACGGCCTGACGAGAGACGTTCGGCGCGGTTTTATTCGTTCACCGTGACCACGATCTCGGCTATTGCCTCGGTGAGAAAGCGAATTATTGGAGAGAGCACGGCCTGACGAGAGACGTTCGGCGCGGTTTTATTCGTTCACCGTGACCACGATCTCGGCTATTGCCTCGGTGGAAAGCGAATTATTGGAGAGAGCACGGCCTGACGAGAGACGTTCGCGCGGGTTTTATTCGTTCACCGTGACCACGATCTCGGCTATTGCCTCGGTGAAAGCGAATTATTGGAGAGAGCACGGCCTGACGAGAGACGTTCGGCGCGGTTTTATTCGTTCACCGTGACCACAATCTCGGCTATTGCCTCGGTGAAAGCGAATTATTGGAGAGAGCACGGCCTGACGAGAGACGTTTGGCGCGGTTTTATTTCGTTCACCGTGACCACGAATCTCGGCTATTGCCTCGGTGAAAGCGAATTATTGGGAGAGAGCACGGCCTGACCGAGAGACGTTCGGCGCGGTTTTATTCGTTCACCGTGACCACGATCTCGGCTATTGCCTCGGTGGGAAAGCGAATTATTGGAGAGAGCACGGCCTGACGAGAGACGTTTGGCGCGGTTTTATTCGTTCACCGTGACCACGATCTCGGCTATTGCCTCGGTGAAAGCGAATTATTGGAGAGAGCACGGCCTGACGAGAGACGTTTGGCGCGGTTTTATTCGTTCACCGTGACCACGATCTCGGCTATTGCCTCGGTGAAAGCGAATTATTGGAGAGAGCACGGCCTGACGAGAGACGTTTGGCGCGGTTTTATTCGTTCACCGTGACCACGATCTCGGCTATTGCCTCGGTGAAAGCGAATTATTGGAGAGAGCACGGCCTGACTAGAGACGTTCGGCGCGGTTTTTATTCGTTCACCGTGACCACGATCTCGGCTATTGCCCTCGGTTGGAAGAAGCGAATTATTGGAGAGAGCACGGCCTGACGAGAGACGTTTGGCGCGGTTTTATTCGTTCACCGTGACCACGATCTCGGCTGTTGCCTCGGTGAAAGCGAATTATTGGAGAAAGCACGGCCTGACGAGAGACGTTCGGCGCGGTTTTTATTCGTTCACCGTGACCACGATCTCGGCTATTGCCTCGGTGAAAGCGAATTATTGGAGAGAGCACGGCCTGACGAGAGACGTTCGGCGCGGTTTTATTCGTTCACCGTGACCACGAATCTCGGCTATTGCCTCGGTGAAAGCGAATTATTGGAGAGAGAGCACGGCCTGACGAGAGACGTTTGGCGCGGTTTTATTCGTTCACTGTGACCACGATCTCGGCTATTGCCTCGGTGGTGAAAGCGAATTATTGGAGAGAGCACGGCCTGACGAGAGACGTTCGGCGCGGTTTTATTCGTTCACCGTGACCACGATCTCGGCTTTTGCCTCGGTGAAAGCGAATTATTGGAGAGAGCACGGCCTGACGAGAGACGTTCGGCGCGGTTTTATTCGTTCACCGTGACCACGATCTCGGCTATTGCCTCGGTGGAAAGCGAATTATTGGAGGAGAGCACGGCCTGACGAGAGACGTTCGGCGCGGTTTTATTTGTTCACTGTGACCACGATCTCGGCTATTGCCTCGGTGGAAAGCGAATTATTGGAGAGAGCAGGGCCTGACGAGAGACGTTCGGCGCGGTTTTATTCGTTCACCCGTGACCACGATCTCGGCTATTGCCTCGGTGGAAAGCGAATTATTGGAGAGAGCACGGCCTGACGAGAGACGTTTGGCGCGGTTTTATTCGTTCACCGTGACCACGATCTCGGCTATTGCCTCGGTGGGAAAGCGAATTATTGGAGAGAGCACGGCCTGACGAGAGACGTTCGGCGCGGTTTTATTCGTTCACCGTGACCACGATCTCGGCTATTGCCTCGGTGAAAGCGAATTATTGGAGAGAGCACGGCCTGACGAGAGACGTTCGGCGCGGTTTTATTCGTTCACCGTGACCACGCTCTCGGCTATTGCCTCGGTGATAGCGAATTATTGGAGAGAGCACGGCCTGACGAGAGACGTTCGGCGCGGTTTTTATTCGTTCACCGTGACCACGATCTCGGCTATTGCCTCGGTGAAAGCGAATTATTGGAGAGAGCACGGCCTGACGAGAGACGTTCGGCGCGGTTTTATTCGTTCACCGTGACCACGATCTCGGCTATTGCCTCGGTGAAAGCGAATTATTGGAGAGAGCACGGCCGGACGAGAGACGTTCGGCGCGGTTTTATTCGTTCACCGTGACCACGATCTCGGCTATTGCCTCGGTGAAAGCGAATTATTGGAGAGAGCACGGCCTGACAAGAGACGTTCGGCGCGGTTTTATTCGTTCACCGTGACCACGATCTCGGCTATTGCCTCGGTGAAAGCGAATTATTGGAGAGAGCACGGCCTGACAAGAGACGTTCGGCGCGGTTTTATTCGTTCACCGTGACCACGATCTCGGCTATTGCCTCGGTGTGAAAGCGAATTATTGGAGAGAGCACGGCCTGACGAGAGACG
Source organism: Ixodes scapularis (assembly GCF_016920785.2). Classification (NCBI taxonomy): domain Eukaryota; kingdom Metazoa; phylum Arthropoda; class Arachnida; order Ixodida; family Ixodidae; genus Ixodes; species Ixodes scapularis. The sequence goes on along the minus strand of NW_024610354.1, from coordinate 52,588 downwards.
TTCGGCGCGGTTTTATTCGTTCACCGTGACCACGATCTCGGCTATTGCCTCGGTGAAAGCGAATTATTGGAGAGAGCACGGCCTGACAAGAGACGTTCGGCGCGGTTTTATTCGTTCACCGTGACCACGATCTCGGCTATTGCCTCGGTGAAAGCGAATTATTGGAGAGAGCACGGCCTGACGAGAGACGTTCGGCGCGGTTTTATTCGTTCACCGTGACCACGAATCTCGGCTATTGCCTCGGTGTGAAAGCGAATTATTGGAGAGAGCACGGCCTGACGAGAGACGTTCGGCGCGGTTTTATTCGTTCACCGTGACCACGATCTCGGCTATTGCCTCGGTGAAAGCGAATTATTGGAGAGAGCACGGCCTGACGAGAGACGTTCGGCGCGGTTTTATTCGTTCACCGTGACCACGATCTCGGCTATTGCCTCGGTGAAAGCGAATTATTGGAGAGAGCACGGCCTGACAAGAGACGTTCGGCGCGGCTTTATTCGTTCACCGTGACCACGATCTTGGCTATTGCCTCGGTGAAAGCGAATTATTGGAGAGAGCACGGCCTGACAAGAGACGTTCGGCGCGGTTTTATTCGTTCACCGTGACCACGATCTCGGCTATTGCCTCGGTGAAAGCGAATTATTGGAGAGAGCACGGCATGACGAGAGACGTTCGGCGCGGTTTTATTCGTTCACAGTGACCACGATCTCGGCTATTGCCTCGGTGAAAGCGAATTATTGGAGAGAGCACGGCCTGACGAGAGACGTTCGGCGCGGTTTTATTCGTTCACCGTGACCACGATCTCGGCTATTGCCTCGGTGGAAAGCGAATTATTGGAGAGAGCACGGCCTGACAAGAGACGTTCGGCGCGGTTTTATTCGTTCACCGTGACCACGATCTCGGCTATTGCCTCGGTGAAAGCGAATTATTGGAGAGAGCACGGCCTGACAAGAGACGTTCGGCGCGGGTTTTATTCGTTCACCGTGACCACGATCTCGGCTATTGCCTCGGTGAAAGCGAATTATTGGAGAGAGCACGGCCTGACAAGAGACGTTCGGCGCGGTTTTATTCGTTCACCGTGACCACGATCTCGGCTATTGCCTCGATGAAAGCGAATTATTGGAGAGAGCACGGCCTGACAAGAGACGTTCGGCGCGGTTTTATTCGTTCACCGTGACCACGATCTCGGCTATTGCCTCGGTGAAAGCGAATTATTGGAGAGAGCACGGCCTGACAAGAGACGTTCGGTGCGGTTTTATTCGTTCACCGTGACCACGATCTCGGCTATTGCCTCGGTGAAAGCGAATTATTGGAGAGAGCACGGCCTGACGAGAGACGTTCGGCGCGGTTTTATTCGTTCACCGTGACCACGATCTCGGCTATTGCCTCGGTGAAAGCTAATTATTGGAGAGAGCACGGCCTGACGAGAGACGTTTGGCGCAGTTTTATTCGTTCACCGTGACCACGATCTCGGCTATTGCCTCGTTGAAAGCGAATTATTGGAGAGAGCACGGCCTGACGAGAGACGTTTGGCGCGGTTTTATTCGTTCACCGTGACCACGATATCGGCTATTGCCTCGGTGAAAGCGAATTATTGGAGAGAGCACGGCCTGACGAGAGACGTTTGGCGCGGTTTTATTCGTTCACCGTGACCACGATCTCGGCTATTGCCTCGGTGAAAGCGAATTATTGGAGAGAGCACGGCCTGACGAGAGACGTTCGGCGCGGTTTTATTCGTTCACCGTGACCACGATCTCGGCTATTGCCGCGGTGAAAGCGAATTATTGGAGAGAGCACGGCCTGACGAGAGACGTTTGGCGCGGTTTTATTCGTTCACCGTGACCACGATCTCGGCTATTGCCTCGGTGAAAGCGAATTATTGGAGAGATTACGGCCTGACGAGAGACGTTCGGCGCGGTTTTATTCGTTCACCGTGACCACGATCTCGGCTATTGCCTCGGTGAAAGCGAATTATTGGAGAGAGCACGGCCTGACGAGAGACGTTCGGCGCGGTTTTATTCGTTCACCGTGACCACGATCTCGGCTATTGCCTCGGTGAAAGCGAATTATTGGAGAGAGCACGGCCTGACGAGAGACGTTTGGCGCCGTTTTATTCGTTCACCGTGACCACGATCTCGGCTATTGCCTCGGTGAAAGCGAATTATTGGAGAGAGCACGGCCTGACGAGAGACGTTCGGCGCCGTTTTATTCGTTCACCGTGACCACGATCTCGGCTATTGCCTCGGTGAAAGCGAATTATTGGAGAGAGCACGGCCTGACGAGAGACGTTCGGCGCGGTTTTATTCGTTCACCGTGACCACGATCTCGGCTATTGCCTCGGTGAAAGCGAATTATTGGAGAGAGCACGGCCTGACGAGAGACGTTCGGCGCGGTTTTATTCGTTCACCGTGACCACGATCTCGGCTATTGCCTCGGTGAAAGCGAATTATTGGAGAGAGCACGGCCTGACGAGAGACGTTTGGCGCGGTTTTATTCGTTCACCGTGACCACGATCTCGGCTATTGCCTCGGTGAAAGCGAATTATTGGAGAGAGCACGGCCTGACGAGAGACGTTTGGCGCGGTTTCATTCGTTCACCGTGACCACGATCTCGGCTATTGCCTCGGTGAAAGCGAATTATTGGAGAGAGCACGGCCTGACGAGAGACGTTTGGCGCGGTTTTATTCGTTCACCGTGACCACGATCTCGGCTATTGCCTCGGTGAAAGCGAATTATTGGAGAGAGCACGGCCTGACGAGAGACGTTTGGCGCGGTTTTATTCGTTCACCGTGACCACGATCTCGGCTATTGCCTCGGTGAAAGCGAATTATTGGAGAGAGCACGGCCTGACGAGAGACGTTTGGCGCGGTTTTATTCGTTCACCGTGACCACGATCTCGGCTATTGCCTCGGTGAAAGCGAATTATTGGAGAGAGCACGGCCTGACGAGAGACGTTTGGCGCGGTTTTATTCGTTCACCGTGACCACGATCTCGGCTATTGCCTCGGTGAAAGCGAATTATTGGAGAGAGCACGGCCTGACGAGAGACGTTCGGTGCGGTTTTATTCGTTCACCGTGACCACGATCTCGGTTATTGCCTCGGTGAAAGCGAATTATTGGAGAGAGCACGGCCTGACGTGAGACGTTTGGCGCGGTTTTATTCGTTCACCGTGACCACGATCTCGGCTATTGCCTCGGTGAAAGCGAATTATTGGAGAGAGCACGGCCTGACGAGAGACGTTCGGCGCGGTTTTATTCGTTCACCGTGACCACGATCTCGGCTATTGCCTCGGTGAAAGCGAATTATTGGAGAGAGCACGGCCTGACGAGAGACGTTTGGCGCGGTTTTATTCGTTCACCGTGACCACGATCTCGGCTATTGCCTCGGTGAAAGCGAATTATTGGAGAGAGCACGGCCTGACGAGAGACGTTTGGCGCGGTTTTATTCGTTCACCGTGACCACGATCTCGGCTATTGCCTCGGTGAAAGCGAATTATTGGAGAGAGCACGGCCTGACGAGAGACGTTTGGCGCGGTTTTATTCGTTCACCGTGACCACGATCTCGGCTATTGCCTCGGTGAAAGCGAATTATTGGAGAGAGCACGGCCTGACGAGAGACGTTCGGCGCGGTTTTATTCGTTCACCGTGACCACGATCTCGGCTATTGCCTCGGTGAAAGCGAATTATTGGAGAGAGCACGGCCTGACGAGAGACGTTTGGCGCGGTTTTATTCGTTCACCGTGACCACGATCTCGGCTATTGCCTCGGTGAAAGCGAATTATTGGAGAGAGCACGGCCGGACGAGAGACGTTCGGCGCGGTTTTATTCGTTCACCGTGACCACGATCTCGGCTATTGCCTCGGTGAAAGCGAATTATTGGAGAGAGCACGGCCTGACGAGAGACGTTCGGCGCGGTTTTATTCGTTCATCGTGACCACGATCTCGGCTATTGCCTCGGTGAAAGCGAATTATTGGAGAGAGCACGGCCTGACGAGAGACGTTTGGCGCGGTTTTATTCGTTCACCGTGACCACGATCTCGGCTATTGCCTCGGTGAAAGCGAATTATTGGAGAGAGCACGGCCTGACGAGAGACGTTCGGCGCGGTTTTATTCGTTCACCGTGACCACGATCTCGGCTATTGCCTCGGTGAAAGCGAAGTATTGGAGAGAGCACGGCCTGACGAGAGACGTTTGGCGCGGTTTTTTTCGTTCACCGTGACCACGATCTCGGCTATTGCCTCGGTGAAAGCGAATTATTGGAGAGAGCACGGCCTGACGAGAGACGTTTGGCGCGGTTTTATTCGTTCACCGTGACCACGATCTCGGCTATTGCCTCGGTGAAGGCGAATTATTGGAGAGAGCACGGCCTGACGAGAGACGTTTGGCGCGGTTTTATTCGTTCACCGTGACCACGATCTCGGCTATTGCCTCGGTGAAAGCGAATTATTGGAGAGAGCACGGCCTGACGAGAGACGTTTGGCGCGGTTTTATTCGTTCACCGTGACCACGATCTCGGCTATTATCTCGGTGAAAGCGAATTATTGGAGAGAGCACGGCCTGACGAGAGACGTTTGGCGCGGTTTTATTCGTTCACCGTGACCACGATCTCGGCTATTGCCTCGGTGAAAGCGAATTATTGGAGAGAGCACGGCCTGACGAGAGACGTTTGGCGCGGTTTTATTCGTTCACCGTGACCACGATCTCGGCTATTGCCTCGGTGAAAGCGAATTATTGGAGAGAGCACGGCCTGACGAGAGACGTTTGGCGCGGTTTTATTCGTTCACCGTGACCACGATCTCGGCTATTGCCTCGGTGAAAGCGAATTATTGGAGAGAGCACGGCCTGACGAGAGACGTTTGGCGCGGTTTTATTCGTTCACCGTGACCACGATCTCGGCGATTGCCTCGGTGAAAGCGAATTATTGGAGAGAGCACGGCCTGACGAGAGACGTTTGGCGCGGTTTTATTCGTTCACCGTGACCACGATCTCGGCTATTGCCTCGGTGAAAGCGAATTATTGGAGAGAGCACGGCCTGACGAGAGACGTTTGGCGCGGTTTTATTCGTTCACCGTGACCACGATCTCGGCTATTGCCTCGGTGAAAGCGAATTATTGGAGAGAGCACGGCCTGACGAGAGACGTTCGGCGCGGTTTTATTCGTTCACCGTGACCACGATCTCGGCTATTGCCTCGGTGAAAGCGAATTATTGGAGAGAGCACGGCCTGACGAGAGACGTTTGGCGCGGTTTTATTCGTTCACCGTGACCACGATCTCGGCTATTGCCTCGGTGAAAGCGAATTATATGAGAGAGCACGGCCTGACGAGAGACGTTCGGCGCGGTTTTATTCGTTCACCGTGACCACGATCTCGGCTATTGCCTCGGTGAAAGCGAATTATTGGAGAGAGCACGGCCTGACGAGAGACGTTCGGCGCGGTTTTATTCGTTCACCGTGACCACGATCTCGGCTATTGCCTCGGTGAAAGCGAATTATTGGAGAGAGCACGGCCTGACGAGAGACGTTCGGCGCGGTTTTATTCGTTCACCGTGACCACGATCTCGGCTATTGCCTCGGTGAAAGCGAATTATTGGAGAGAGCACGGCCTGACGAGAGACGTTTGGCGCGGTTTTATTCGTTCACCGTGACCACGATCTCGGCTATTGCCTCGGTGAAAGCGAATTATTGGAGAGAGCACGGCCTGACGAGAGACGTTCGGCGCGGTTTTATTCGTTCACCGTGACCACGATCTCGGCTATTGCCTCGGTGAAAGCGAATTATTGGAGAGAGCACGGCCTGACGAGAGACGTTCGGCGCGGTTTTATTCGTTCACCGTGACCACGATCTCGGCTATTGCCTCGGTAAAAGCGAATTATTGGAGAGAGCACGGCCTGACGAGAGACGTTCGGCGCGGTTTTATTCGTTCACCTTGACCACGATCTCGCCTATTGCCTCGGTGAAAGCGAATTATTGGAGAGAGCACGGCCTGACGAGAGACGTTTGGCGCGGTTTTATTCGTTCACCGTGACCACGATCTCGGCTATTGCCTCAGTGAAAGCGAATTATTGGAGAGAGCACGGCCTGACGAGAGACGTTCGGCGCGGTTTTATTCGTTCACCGTGACCACGATCTCGGCTATTGCCTCGGTGAAAGCGAATTATTCGAGAGAGCACGGCCTGACGAGAGACGTTTGGCGCGGGTTTTATTCGTTCACCGTGACCACGATCTCGGCCATTGCCTCGGTGAAAGCGAATTATTGGAGAGAGCACGGCCTGACGAGAGACGTTTGGCGCGGTTTTATTCGTTCACCGTGACCACGATCTCGGCTATTGCCTCGGTGAAAGCGAATTATTGGAGAGAGCATGGCCTGACGAGAGACGTTCGGCGCGGTTTTATTCGTTCACCGTGACCACGATCTCGGCTATTGCCTCGGTGAAAGTGAATTATTGGAGAGAGCACGGCCTGACGAGAGACGTTCGGCGCGGTTTTATTCGTTCACCGTGACCACGATCTCGGCTATTGCCTCGGTGAAAGCGAATTATTGGAGAGAGCACGGCCTGACGAGAGACGTTCGGCGCGGTTTTATTCGTTCACCGTGACCACGATCTCGGCTATTGCCTCGGTGAAAGCGAATTATTGGAGAGAGCACGGCCTGACGAGAGACGTTTGGCGCGGTTTTATTCGTTCACCGTGACCACGATCTCGGCTATTGCCTCGGTGAAAGCGAATTATTGGAGAGAGCACGGCCTGACGAGAGACGTTTGGCGCGGTTTTATTCGTTCACCGTGACCACAATCTCGGCTATTGCCTCGGTGAAAGCGAATTATTGGAGAGAGCGCGGCCTGACGAGAGACGTTTGGCGCGGTTTTATTCGTTCACCGTGACCACGATCTCGGCTATTGCCTCGGTGAAAGCGAATTATTGGAGAGAGCACGGCCTGACGAGAGACGTTTGGCGCGGTTTTATTCGTTCACCGTGAACACGATCTCGGCTATTGCCTCGGTGAAAGCGAATTATTGGAGAGAGCACGGCCTGACGAGAGACGTTTGGCGCGGTTTTATTCGTTCACCGTGACCACGATCTCGGCTATTGCCTCGGTGAAAGCGAATTATTGGAGAGAGCACGGCCTGACGAGAGACGTTTGGCGCGGTTTTATTCGTTCACCGTGACCACGACGGCGTCTATTGCCTCGGTGAAAGCGAATTATTGGAGAGAGCACGGCCTGACAAAAGACGTTTGGAGCTGTTTTATTCGTTCACCGTGACCACGATCTCGGCTATTGCCTCGGTGAAAGCGAATTATTGGAGAGAGCACGGCCTGACGAGAGACGTTTGGCGCGGTTTTATTCGTTCACCGTGACCACGACGGCGTCTATTGCCTCGGTGAAAGCGAATTATTGGAGAGAGCACGGCCTGACGAGAGACGTTTGGCGCGGTTTTATTCGTTCACCGTGACCACGATCTCGGCTATTGCCTCGGTGAAAGCGAATTATTGGAGAGAGCACGGCCTGACGAGAGACGTTTGGCGCGGTTTTATTCGTTCACCGTGACCACGATCTCGGCTATTGCCTCGGTGAAAGCGAATTATTGGAGAGAGCACGGCCTGACGAGAGACGTTCGGCGCGGTTTTATTCGTTCACCGTGACCACGATCTCGGCTATTGCCTCGGTGAAAGCGAATTATTGGAGAGAGCACGGCCTGACGAGAGACGTTCGGCGCGGTTTTATTCGTTCACCGTGACCACGATCTCGGCTATTGCCTCGGTGAAAGCGAATTATTGGAGAGAGCACGGCCTGACGAGAGACGTTTGGCGCGGTTTTATTCGTTCACCGTGACCACGATCTCGGCTATTGCCTCGGTGAAAGCGAATTATTGGAGAGAGCACGGCCTGACGAGAGACGTTTGGCGCGGTTTTATTCGTTCACCGTGACCACGATCTCGGCTATTGCCTCGGTGAAAGCGAATTATTGGAGAGAGCACGGCCTGACGAGAGACGTTCGGCGCGGTTTTATTCGTTCACCGTGACCATGACGGCGTCTATTGCCTCGGTGAAAGCGAATTATTGGAGAGAGCACGGCCTGACGAGAGACGTTCGGCGCGGTTTTATTCGTTCACCGTGACCACGATCTCGCCTATTGCCTCGGTGAAAGCGAATTATTGGAGAGAGCACGGCCTGACGAGAGACGTTTGGCGCGGTTTTATTCGTTCACCGTGACCACGATCTCGGCTATTGCCTCAGTGAAAGCGAATTATTGGAGAGAGCACGGCCTGACGAGAGACGTTCGGCGCGGTTTTATTCGTTCACCGTGACCACGATCTCGGCTATTGCCTCGGTGAAAGCGAATTATTCGAGAGAGCACGGCCTGACGAGAGACGTTTGGCGCGGTTTTATTCGTTCACCGTGACCACGATCTCGGCCATTGCCTCGGTGAAAGCGAATTATTGGAGAGAGCACGGCCTGACGAGAGACGTTTGGCGCGGTTTTATTCGTTCACCGTGACCACGATCTCGGCTATTGCCTCGGTGAAAGCGAATTATTGGAGAGAGCATGGCCTGACGAGAGACGTTCGGCGCGGTTTTATTCGTTCACCGTGACCACGATCTCGGCTATTGCCTCGGTGAAAGTGAATTATTGGAGAGAGCACGGCCTGACGAGAGACGTTCGGCGCGGTTTTATTCGTTCACCGTGACCACGATCTCGGCTATTGCCTCGGTGAAAGCGAATTATTGGAGAGAGCACGGCCTGACTAGAGACGTTCGGCGCGGTTTTATTCGTTCACCGTGACCACGATCTCGGCTATTGCCTCGGTGAAAGCGAATTATTGGAGAGAGCACGGCCTGACGAGAGACGTTTGGCGCGGTTTTATTCGTTCACCGTGACCACGATCTCGGCTATTGCCTCGGTGAAAGCGAATTATTGGAGAGAGCACGGCCTGACGAGAGACGTTTGGCGCGGTTTTATTCGTTCACCGTGACCACAATCTCGGCTATTGCCTCGGTGAAAGCGAATTATTGGAGAGAGCGCGGCCTGACGAGAGACGTTTGGCGCGGTTTTATTCGTTCACCGTGACCACGATCTCGGCTATTGCCTCGGTGAAAGCGAATTATTGGAGAGAGCACGGCCTGACGAGAGACGTTTGGCGCGGTTTTATTCGTTCACCGTGAACACGATCTCGGCTATTGCCTCGGTGAAAGCGAATTATTGGAGAGAGCACGGCCTGACGAGAGACGTTTGGCGCGGTTTTATTCGTTCACCGTGACCACGATCTCGGCTATTGCCTCGGTGAAAGCGAATTATTGGAGAGAGCACGGCCTGACGAGAGACGTTTGGCGCGGTTTTATTCGTTCACCGTGACCACGACGGCGTCTATTGCCTCGGTGAAAGCGAATTATTGGAGAGAGCACGGCCTGACAAAAGACGTTTGGAGCTGTTTTATTCGTTCACCGTGACCACGATCTCGGCTATTGCCTCGGTGAAAGCGAATTATTGGAGAGAGCACGGCCTGACGAGAGACGTTTGGCGCGGTTTTATTCGTTCACCGTGACCACGACGGCGTCTATTGCCTCGGTGAAAGCGAATTATTGGAGAGAGCACGGCCTGACGAGAGACGTTTGGCGCGGTTTTATTCGTTCACCGTGACCACGATCTCGGCTATTGCCTCGGTGAAAGCGAATTATTGGAGAGAGCACGGCCTGACGAGAGACGTTTGGCGCGGTTTTATTCGTTCACCGTGACCACGATCTCGGCTATTGCCTCGGTGAAAGCGAATTATTGGAGAGAGCACGGCCTGACGAGAGACGTTCGGCGCGGTTTTATTCGTTCACCGTGACCACGATCTCGGCTATTGCCTCGGTGAAAGCGAATTATTGGAGAGAGCACGGCCTGACGAGAGACGTTCGGCGCGGTTTTATTCGTTCACCGTGACCACGATCTCGGCTATTGCCTCGGTGAAAGCGAATTATTGGAGAGAGCACGGCCTGACGAGAGACGTTTGGCGCGGTTTTATTCGTTCACCGTGACCACGATCTCGGCTATTGCCTCGGTGAAAGCGAATTATTGGAGAGAGCACGGCCTGACGAGAGACGTTTGGCGCGGTTTTATTCGTTCACCGTGACCACGATCTCGGCTATTGCCTCGGTGAAAGCGAATTATTGGAGAGAGCACGGCCTGACGAGAGACGTTCGGCGCGGTTTTATTCGTTCACCGTGACCATGACGGCGTCTATTGCCTCGGTGAAAGCGAATTATTGGAGAGAGCACGGCCTTTCGAGAGACGTTCGGCGCGGTTTTATTCGTTCACCGTGACCACGATCTCGGCTATTGCCTCGGTGAAAGCGAATTATTGGAGAGAGCACGGCCTGACGAGAGACGTTTTGCGCGGTTTTATTTGTTCACCGTGACCACGATCTCGGCTATTGCCTCGGTGAAAGCGAATTATTGGAGAGAGCACGGCCTGACGAGAGACGTTCGGCGCGGTTTTATTCGTTCACCGTGACCATGACGGCGTCTATTGCCTCGGTGAAAGCGAATTATTGGAGAGAGCACGGCCTGACGAGAGACGTTCGGCGCGGTTTTATTCGTTCACCGTGACCACGATCTCGGCAATTGCCTCGGTGAAAGCGAATTATTGGAGAGAGCACGGCCTGACGAGAGACGTTCGGCGCGGTTTTATTCGTTCACCGTGACCACGATCTCGGCTATTGCCTCGGTGAAAGCGAATTATTGGAGAGAGCACGGCCTGACGGGAGACGTTTGGCGCGGTTTTATTCGTTCACCGTGACCACGATCTCGGCTATTGCCTCGGTGAAAGCGAATTGTGATCTTACATGGGACACTCATATGTCTTACGTATGTCAACGGTTGAGGAGCGTGTCGTGCATGATGTACCACATTAAAGGTTTTATACCATTGTCAGTTAGAAGGAACATAATGCACGCCTTAGCTTACAGCGTACTAAGGTACGGCATAACTGTCTTTTTCAATTGTTCACTATCCTGGCATTTAAGAATTGACCGAGTTTTAAAAGGGATTCTAAAAAGTGTCGCATACAACAGCGACTTTTCATCCAATGCTAACCTCTTCATTTCACTTGAGTTGCCGTCTTTTTACTCACTTTTCCTTCAAACTGTCGTTTGGCGCCATTTCTGGGAAAGTGATTTCAAACTCGCGTCTACTCCATCTCGTGAACTCAGATCTGTTCCACGTTTCGTCACTCCTAGGGTGAGAACTCACTATGGTGAAAGTCTGCGCACATTTTATGTCCCGAAAATTTTTAATGGTCTTCCAGAATCTCTGCTTTCCATTAACTCAAACAAAATGTTGAAAAAATGTCTGAGAAGCATGTTCTCGGATGTGCGAAAACAGTGACCATCCATCTTCTTTTTTTCTACCTTAGTTTTATAAGGTAATCTTCTCAGTTCACTTTTTTGTTTACACGCTTTGAGCTATCATTAAAAACGTGATTGTAAGAAATATTTCGTACCTCACTAGGATTTTTTTTTATTTTTATCTTAATGAAAATATAAAAACATGAAAAACTTTTTTTATGAAACTAATCGTGTAAGTAAGTTTTCAAAGTAACTGTGACTGCGCATATCTTTCATTCTTTTCTTTTTGGAAAGTATAAAATGCTTCTTTTTTCCTTAGAAAAGCAATACTGCAAAAAAACGCGCGCGTCCTTTTTTTTTTTTTTTGAGGAAATAAGTTGGCCTTGGCAGTTCGCTCCTGCTTCCGATACGACTACGGTCTTCATTGTATTCTCGGGCTACTGTATTTGCGTATGTGTGCGTTTATTTTCTGATGAGACTACGTGTTTTCCTGCACTTTTTCAAGACCGACAGAAATGTGAACTTGCGCCTGGAGCAGAACATGTCATCGGTGTGTGATTCGTGTTTGTACGTGTGTGTGTGTGAGTGTGTGTACGTGACAATGTGAACATTTTCAATAAGCTTGCTGCAACTGCTGGGTCTTGTCCCACAAGCCCTTGAGGCTTTGACAAGACCTGGAACTTGATCCTGACTCTAAGAATTAGTTACTATTATTATTAAAGATTACTAATTATTGGAGAGAGCACGGCCTGACGAGAGACGTTTGGCGCGGTTTTATTCGTTCACCGTGACCACGATCTCGGCTATTGCCTCGGTGAAAGCGAATTATTGGAGAGAGCACGGCCTGACGAGAGACGTTTGGCGCGGTTTTATTCGTTCACCGTGACCACGATCTCGGCTATTGCCTCGGTGAAAGCGAATTATTGGAGAGAGCACGGCCTGACGAGAGACGTTTGGCGCGGCTTTATTCGTTCACCGTGACCACGATCTCGGCTATTGCCTCGGTGAAAGCGAATTATTGGAGAGAGCACGGCCTGACGAGAGACGTTTGGCGCGGTTTTATTCGTTCACTGTGACCACGATCTCGGCTATTGCCTCGGTGAAAGCGAATTATTGGAGAGAGCACGGCCTGACGAGAGACGTTTGGCGCGGTTTTATTCGTTCACCGTGACCACGATCTCGGCTATTGCCTCGGTGAAAGCGAATTATTAGAGAGAGCACGGCCTGACGAGAGACGTTCGGCGCGGTTTTATTCGTTCACCGTGACCACGATCTCGGCAATTGCCTCGGTGAAAGCGAATTATTGGAGAGAGCACGGCCTGACGAGAGACGTTTGGCGCGGTTTTATTCGTTCACCGTGACCACGATCTCGGCTATTGCCTCGGTGAAAGCGAATTATTAAAGAGAGCACGGCCTGACGAGAGACGTTTGGCGCGGTTTTATTCGTTCACCGTGACCACGATCTCGGCTATTGCCTCGGTGAAAGCGAATTATTGGCGAGAGCACGGCCTGACGAGAGACGTTTGGCGCGGTTTTATTCGTTCACCGTGACCACGATCTCGGCTATTGCCTCGGTGAAAGCGAATTATTGGAGAGAGCACGGCCTGACGAGAGACGTTCGGCGCGGTTTTATTCGTTCACCGTGACCACGATCTCGGCTATTGCCTCGGTGAAAGCGAATTATTGGAGAGAGCACGGCCTGACGAGAGACGTTCGGCGCGGTTTTATTCGTTCACCGTGACCACGATCTCGGCTATTGCCTCGGTGAAAGCGAATTATTGGAGAGAGCACGGCCTGACGAGAGACGTTTGGCGCGGTTTTATTCGTTCACCGTGACCACGATCTCGGCTATTGCCTCGGTGAAAGCGAATTATTGGAGAGAGCACGGCCTGACGAGAGACGTTTGGCGCGGTTTTATTCGTTCACCGTGACCACGATATCGGCTATTGCCTCGGTGAAAGCGAATTATTGGAGAGAGCACGGCCTGACGAGAGACGTTCGGCGCGGTTTTATTCGTTCACCGTGACCATGACGGCGTCTATTGCCTCGGTGAAAGCGAATTATTGGAGAGAGCACGGCCTGACGAGAGACGTTCGGCGCGGTTTTATTCGTTCACCGTGACCACGATCTCGGCTATTGACTCGGTGAAAGCGAATTATTGGAGAGAGCACGGCCTGACGAGAGACGTTTGGCGCGGTTTTATTCGTTCACCGTGACCACGATCTCGGCTATTGCCTCAGTGAAAGCGAATTATTGGAGAGAGCACGGCCTGACGAGAGACGTTCGGCGCGGTTTTATTCGTTCACCGTGACCATGACGGCGTCTATTGCCTCGGTGAAAGCGAATTATTGGAGAGAGCACGGCCTGACGAGAGACGTTCGGCGCGGTTTTATTCGTTCACCGTGACCACGATCTCGGCTATTGCCTCGGTGAAAGCGAATTATTGGAGAGAGCACGGCCTGACGAGAGACGTTTGGCGCGGTTTTATTCGTTCACCGTGACCACGATCTCGGCTATTGCCTCGGTGAAAGCGAATTATTGGAGAGAGCACGGCCTGACGAGAGACGTTCGGCGCGGTTTTATTCGTTCACCGTGACCACGATCTCGGCTATTGCCTCGGTGAAAGCGAATTATTGGAGAGAGCACGGCCTGACGAGAGACGTTCGGCGCGGTTTTATTCGTTCACCGTGACCACGATCTCGGCTATTGCCTCGGTGAAAGCGAATTATTGGAGAGAGCACGGCCTGACGAGAGACGTTTGGCGCGGTTTTATTCGTTCACCGTGACCACGATCTCGGCTATTGCCTCGGTGAAAGCGAATTATTGGAGAGAGCACGGCCTGACGAGAGACGTTTGGCGCGGTTTTATTCGTTCACCGTGGCCATGACGGTGTCTATTGCCTCGGTGAAAGCGAATTATTGGAGAGAGCACGGCCTGACGAGAGACGTTCGGCGCGGTTTTATTCGTTCACCGTGACCACGATCTCGGCTATTGCCTCGGTGAAAGCGAATTATTGGAGAGAGCACGGCCTGACGAGAGACGTTTGGCGCGGTTTTATTCGTTCACCGTGACCACGATCTCGGCTATTGCCTCGGTGAAAGCGAATTATTGTAGAGAGCACGGCCTGACGAGAGACGTTCGGCGCGGTTTTCTTCGTTCACCGTGACCATGACGGCGTCTATTGCCTCGGTGAAAGCGAATTATTGGAGAGAGCACGGCCTGACGAGAGACGTTCGGCGCGGTTTTATTCGTTCACCGTGACCACGATCTCGGCTATTGCCTCGGTGAAAGCGAATTATTGGAGAGAGCACGGCCTGACGAGAGACGTTTGGCGCGGTTTTATTCGTTCACCGTGACCACGATCTCGGCTATTGCCTCGGTGAAAGCGAATTATTGGAGAGAGCACGGCCTGACGAGAAACGTTCGGCGCGGTTTTATTCGTTCACCGTGACCACGATCTTGGCTATTGCCTCGGTGAAAGCGAATTATTGGAGAGAGCACGGCCTGACGAGAGACGTTCGGCGCGGTTTTATTCGTTCACCGTGACCACGATCTCGGCTATTGCCTCGGTGAAAGCGAATTATTGGAGAGAGCACGGCCTGACGAGAGACGTTTGGCGCGGTTTTATTCGTTCACCGTGACCACGATCTCGGCTATTGCCTCGGTGAAAGCGAATTATTGGAGAGAGCACGGCCTGACGAGAGACGTTTGGCGCGGTTTTATTCGTTCACCGTGACCATGACGGCGTCTATTGCCTCGGTGAAAGCGAATTATTGGAGAGAGCACGGTCTGACGAGAGACGTTCGGCGCGGTTTTATTCGTTCACCGTGACCACGATCTCGGCTATTGCCTCGGTGAAAGCGAATTATTGGAGAGAGCACGGCCTGACGAGACGTTTGGCGCGGTTTTATTCGTTCACCGTGACCACGATCTCGGCTATTGCCTCGGTGAAAGCGAATTATTGAAGAGAGCACGACCTGACGAGAGACTTTTGGCGCGGTTTTATTCGTTCACCGTGACCACGATCTCGGCTATTGCCTCGGTGAAAGCGAATTATTGGAGAGAGCACGGCCTGACGAGAGACGTTTGGCGCGGTTTTATTCGTTCACCGTGACCATGACGGCGTCTATTGCCTCGGTGAAAGCGAATTATTGGAGAGAGCACGGCCTGACGAGAGACGTTCGGCGCGGTTTTATTCGTTCACCGTGACCACGATCTCGGCTATTGCCTCGGTGAAAGCGAATTATTGGAGAGAGCACGGCCTGACGAGAGACGTTTGGCGCGGTTTTATTCGTTCACCGTGACCACGATCTCGGCTATTGCCTCGGTGAAAGCGAATTATTGGAGAGAGCACGGCCTGACGAGAGACGTTTGGCGCGGTTTTATTCGTTCACAGTGACCACGATCTCGGCTATTGCCTCGGTGAAAGCGAATTATTGGAGAGAGCACGGCCTGACGAGAGACGTTTGGCGCGGTTTTATTCGTTCACCGTGACCATGACGGCGTCTATTGCCTCGGTGAAAGCGAATTATTGGAGAGAGCACGGCCTGACGAGAGACGTTCGGCGCGGTTTTATTCGTTCACCGTGACCACGATCTCGGCTATTGCCTCGGTGAAAGCGAATTATTGGAGAGAGCACGGCCTGACGAGAGACGTTTGGCGCGGTTTTATTCGTTCACCGTGACCACGATCTCGGCTATTGCCTCGGTGAAAGCGAATTATTGGAGAGAGCACGGCCTGACGAGAGACGTTCGGCGCGGTTTTATTCGTTCACCGTGACCATGACGGCGTCTATTGCCTCGGTGAAAGCGAATTATTGGAGAGAGCACGGCCTGACGAGAGACGTTCGGCGCGGTTTTATTCGTTCACCGTGACCACGATCTCGGCTATTGCCTCGGTGAAAGCGAATTATTGGAGAGAGCACGGCCTGACGAGAGACGTTTGGCGCGGTTTAATTCGTTCACCGTGACCACGATCTGGGCTATTGCCTCGGTGAAAGCGAATTATTGGAGAGAGCACGGCCTGACGAGAGACGTTCGGCGCGGTTTTATTCGTTCACCGTGACCACGATCTCGGCTATTGCCTCGGTGAAAGCGAATTATTGGAGAGAGCACGGCCTGACGAGACACGTTCGGCGCGGTTTTATTCGTTCACCGTGACCACGATCTCGGCTATTGCCTCGGTGAAAGCGAATTATTGGAGAGAGCACGGCCTGACGAGAGACGTTTGGCGCGGTTTTATTCGTACACCGTGACCACGATCTCGGCTATTGCCTCGGTGAAAGCGAATTATTGGAGAGAGCACGGCCTGACGAGAGACGTTTGGCGCGGTTTTATTCGTTCACCGTGACCATGACGGCGTCTATTGCCTCGGTGAAAGCGAATTATAGGAGAGAGCACGGCCTGACGAGAGACGTTCGGCGCGGTTTTATTCGTTCACCGTGATCACGATCTCGGCTATTGCCTCGGTGAAAGCGAATTATTGGAGAGAGCACGGCCTGACGAGAGACGTTTGGCGCGGTTTTATTCGTTCACCGTGACCATGACGGCGTCTATTGCCTCGGTGAAAGCGAATTATTGGAGAGAGCACGGCCTGACGAGAGACGTTTGGCGCGGTTTTATTCGTTCACCGTGACCACGACGGCGTCTATTGCCTCGGTGAAAGCGAATTATTGGAGAGAGCACGGCCTGACGAGAGACGTTCGGCGCGGTTTTATTCGTTCACCGTGACCATGACGGCGTCTATTGCCTCGGTGAAAGCGAATTATTGGAGAGAGCACGGCCTGACGAGAGACGTTCGGCGCGGTTTTATTCGTTCACCGTGACCACGATCTCGGCTATTGCCTGGGTGAAAGCGAATTATTGGAGAGAGCACGGCCTGACGAGAGACGTTTGGCGCGGTTTTATTCGTTCACCGTGACCATGACGGCGTCTATTGCCTCGGTGAAAGCGAATTATTGGAGAGAGCACGGCCTGACGAGAGACGTTTGGCGCGGTTTTATTCGTTCACCGTGACCACGACTGCGTCTATTGCCTCGGTGAAAGCGAATTATTGGAGAGAGCACGGCCTGACGAGAGACGTTCGGCGCGGTTTTATTCGTTCACCGTGACCACGATCTCGGCTATTGCCTCGGTGAAAGCGAATTATTGGAGAGAGCACGGCCTGACGAGAGACGTTCGGCGCGGTTTTATTCGTTCACCGTGACCACGATCTCGGCTATTGCCTCGGTGAAAGCGAATTATTGGAGAGAGCACGGCCTGACGAGAGACGTTTGGCGCGGTTTTATTCGTTCATCGTGACCACGATCTCGGCTATTGCCTCGGTGAAAGCGAATTATTGGAGAGAGCACGGCCTGACGAGAGACGTTTGGCGCGGTTTTATTCGTTCACCGTGACCACGATCTCGGCTATTGCCTCGGTGAAAGCGAATAATTGGACAGAGCACGGCCTGACGAGAGACGTTTGGCGCGGTTTTATTCGTTCACCGTGACCACGATCTCGGCTATTGCCTCGGTGAAAGCGAATTATTGGAGAGAGCACGGCCTGACGAGAGACGTTCGGCGCGGTTTTATTCGTTCACCGTGACCACGATCTCGGCTATTGCCTCGGTGAAAGCGAATTATTGGAGAGAGCACGGTATGACGAGAGACGTTCGGCGCGGTTTTATTCGTTCACCGTGACCACGATCTCGGCTATTGCCTCGGTGAAAGCGAATTATTGGAGAGAGCACGGCCTGACGAGAGACGTTCGGCGCGGTTTTATTCGTTCACCGTGACCACGATCTCGGCTATTGCCTCGGTGAAAGCGAATTATTGGAGAGAGCACGGCCTGACGAGAGACGTTTGGCGCGGTTTTATTCGTTCACCGTGACCACGATCTCGGCTATTGCCTCGGTGAAAGCGAATTATTGGAGAGAGCACGGCCTGACGAGAGACGTTCGGCGCGGTTTTATTCGTTCACCGTGACCACGATCTCGGCTATTGCCTCGGTGAAAGCGAATTATTGGAGAGAGCACGGCCTGACGAGAGACGTTTGGCGCGGTTTTATTCGTTCACCGTGACCACGATCTCGGCTATTGCCTCGGTGAAAGCGAATTATTGGAGAGAGCACGGCCTGACGAGAGACGTTTGGCGCGGTTTTATTCGTTCACCGTGACCACGATCTCGGCTATTGCCTCGGTGAAAGCGAATTATTGGAGAGAGCACGGCCTGACGAGAGACGTTCGGCGCGGTTTTATTCGTTCACCGTGACCACGATCTCGGCTATTGCCTCGGTGAAAGCGAATTATTGGAGAGAGCACGGCCTGACGAGAGACGTTCGGCGCGGTTTTATTCGTTCACCGTGACCACGATCTCGGCTATTGCCTCGGAGAAAGCGAATTATTGGAGAGAGCACGGCCTGACGAGAGACGTTCGGCGCGGTTTTATTCGTTCACCGTGACCACGATCTCGGCTATTGCCTCGGTGAAAGCGAATTATTGGAGAGAGCACGGCCTAACGAGAGACGTTCGGCGCGGTTTTATTCGTTCACCGTGACCACGATCTCGGCTATTGCCTCGGTGAAAGCGAATTATTGGAGAGAGCACGGCCTGACGAGAGACGTTTGGCGCGGTTTTATTCGTTCACCGTGACCACGATCTCGGCTATTGCCTCGGTGAAAGCGAATTATTGGAGAGAGCACGGCCTGACGAGAGACGTTCGGCGCGGTTTTATTCGTTCACCGTGACCACGATCTCGGCTATTGCCTCGGTGAAAGCGAATTATTGGAGAGAGCACGGCCTGACGAGAGACGTTTGGCGCGGTTTTATTCGTTCACCGTGACCACGATCTCGGCTATTGCCTCGGTGAAAGCGAATTATTGGAGAGAGCACGGCCTGACGAGAGACGTTTGGCGCGGTTTTATTCGTTCACCGTGACAACGATCTCGGCTATTGCCTCGGTGAAAGCGAATTATTGGAGAGAGCACGGCCTGACGAGAGACGTTCGGCGCGGTTTTATTCGTTCACCGTGACCACGATCTCGGCTATTGCCTCGGTGAAAGCGAATTATTGGAGAGAGCACGGCCTGACGAGAGACGTTCGGCGCGGTTTTATTCGTTCACCGTGACCACGATCTCGGCTATTGCCTCGGTGAAAGCGAATTATTGGAGAGAGCACGGCCTGACGAGAGACGTTCGGCGCGGTTTTATTCGTTCACCGTGACCACGATCTCGGCTATTGCCTCGGTGAAAGCGAATTATTGGAGAGAGCACGGCCTGACGAGAGACGTTCGGCGCGGTTTTATTCGTTCACCGTGACCACGATCTCGGCTATTGCCTCGGTGAAAGCGAATTATTGGAGAGAGCACGGCCTGACGAGAGACGTTCGGCGCGGTTTTATTCGTTCACCGTGACCACGATCTCGGCTATTGCCTCGGTGAAAGCGAATTATTGGAGAGAGCACGGCCTGACGAGAGACGTTTGGCGCAGTTTTATTCGTTCACCGTGACCACGATCTCGGCTATTGCCTCGGTGAAAGCGAATTATTGGAGAGAGCACGGCCTGACGAGAGACGTTTGGCGCGGTTTTATTCGTTCACCGTGACCACGATCTCGGCTATTGCCTCGGTGAAAGCGAATTATTGGAGAGAGCACGGCCTGACGAAAGACGTTTGGCGCGGTTTTATTCGTTCACCGTGACCACGATCTCGGCTATTGCCTCGATGAAAGCGAATTATTGGAGAGAGCACGGCCTGACGAGAGACGTTCGGCGCGGTTTTATTCGTTCACCGTGACCACGATCTCGGCTATTGCCTCGGTGAAAGCGAATTATTGGAGAGAGCACGGCCTGACGAGAGACGTTCGGCGCGGTTTTATTCGTTCACCGTGACCACGATCTCGGCTATTGCCTCGGTGAAAGCGAATTATTGGAGAGAGCACGGCCTGACGAGAGACGTTCGGCGCGGTTTTATTCGTTCACCGTGACCACGATCTCGGCTATTGCCTCGGTGAAAGCGAATTATTGGAGAGAGCACGGCCTGACGAGCGACGTTCGGCGCGGTTTTATTCGTTCACCGTGACCACGATCTCGGCTATTGCCTCGGTGAAAGCGAATTATTGGAGAGAGCACGGCCTGACGAGAGACGTTCGGCGCGGTTTTATTCGTTCACCGTGACCACGATCTCGGCTATTGCCTCGGTGAAAGCGAATTATTGGAGAGAGCACGGCCTGACGAGAGACGTTCGGCGCGGTTTTATTCGTTCACCGTGACCACGATCTCGGCTATTGCCTCGGTGAAAGCGAATTATTGGAGAGAGCACGGCCTGACGAGAGACGTTTGGCGCGGTTTTATTCGTTCACCGTGACCACGATCTCGGCTATTGCCTCGGTGAAAGCGAATTATTGGAGAGAGCACGGCCTGACGAGAGACGTTTGGCGCGGTTTTATTCGTTCACCGTGACCACGATCTCGGCTATTGCCTCGGTGAAAGCGAATTATTGGAGAGAGCACGGCCTGACGAAAGACGTTTGGCGCGGTTTTATTCGTTCACCGTGACCACGATCTCGGCTATTGCCTCGATGAAAGCGAATTATTGGAGAGAGCACGGCCTGACGAGAGACGTTCGGCGCGGTTTTATTCGTTCACCGTGACCACGATCTCGGCTATTGCCTCGGTGAAAGCGAATTATTGGAGAGAGCACGGCCTGACGAGAGACGTTCGGCGCGGTTTTATTCGTTCACCGTGACCACGATCTCGGCTATTGCCTCGGTGAAAGCGAATTATTGGAGAGAGCACGGCCTGACGAGAGACGTTTGGCGCGGTTTTATTCGTTCACCGTGACCACGATCTCGGCTATTGCCTCGGTGAAAGCGAATTATTGGAGAGAGCACGGCCTGACGAGAGACGTTCGGCGCGGTTTTATTCGTTCACCGTGACCACGATCTCGGCTATTGCCTCGGTGAAAGCGAATTATTGGAGAGAGCGCGGCCTGACGAGAGACGTTTGGCGCGGTTTTTATTCGTTCACCGTGACCACGATCTCGGCTATTGCCTCGGTGAAAGCGAATTATTGGAGAGAGCACGGCCTGACGAGAGACGTTTGGCGCGGTTTTATTCGTTCATCGTGACCACGATCTCTGCTATTGCCTCGGTGAAAGCGAATTATTGGAGAGAGCACGGCCTGACGAGAGACGTTTGGCGCGGTTTTATTCGTTCACCGTGACCACGATCTCGGCTATTGCCTCGGTGAAAGCGAATTATTGGAGAGAGCACGGCCTGACGAGAGACGTTCGGCGCGGTTTTATTCGTTCACCGTGACCACGATCTCGGCTATTGCCTCGGTGAAAGCGAATTATTGGAGAGAGCACGGCCTGACGAGAGACGTTCGGCGCGGTTTTATTCGTTCACCGTGACCACGATCTCGGCTATTGCCTCGGTGAAAGCGAATTATTGGAGAGAGCACGGCCTGACGAGAGACGTTTGGCGCGGTTTTATTTGTTCACCGTGACCACGATCTCGGCTATTGCCTCGGTGAAAGCGAATTATTGGAGAGAGCACGGCCTGACGAGAGACGTTTGGCGCGGTTTTATTCGTTCACCGTGACCACGATCTCGGCTATTGCCTCGGTGAAAGCGAATTATTGGAGAGAGCACGGCCTGACGAGAGACGTTCGGCGCGGTTTTATTTGTTCACCGTGACCACGATCTCGGCTATTGCCTCGGTGAAAGCGAATTATTGGAGAGAGCACGGCCTGACGAGAGACGTTCGGCGCGGTTTTATTCGTTCACCGTGACCACGATCTCGGCTATTGCCTCGGTGAAAGCGAATTATTGGAGAGAGCACGGCCTGACGAGAGATGTTTGGCGCGGTTTTATTCGTTCACCGTGACCACGATCTCGGCTATTGCCTCGGTGAAAGCGAATTATTGGAGAGAGCACGGCCTGACGAGAGACGTTCGGCGCGGTTTTATTCGTTCACCGTGACCACGATCTCGGCTATTGCCTCGGTGAAAGCGAATTATTGGAGAGAGCACGGCCTACGAGAGACGTTCGGCGCGGTTTTATTCGTTCACCGTGACCACGATCTCGGCTATTGCCTCGGTGAAAGCGAATTATTGGAGAGAGCACGGCCAGACGAGAGACGTTTGGCGCGGTTTTATTCGTTCACCGTGACCACGATTTCGGCTATTGCCTCGGTGAAAGCGAATTATTGGAGAGAGCACGGCCTGACGAGAGACGTTTGGCGCGGTTTTATTCGTTCACCGTGACCACGATCTCGGCTATTGCCTCGGTGAAAGCGAATTATTGGAGAGAGCACGGCCTGACGAGAGACGTTCGGCGCGGTTTTATTCGTTCACCGTGACCACGATCTCGGCTATTGCCTCGGTGAAAGCGAATTATGGGAGAGAGCACGGCCTGACGAGAGAAGTTTGGCGCGGTTTTATTCGTTCACCGTGACTACGATCTCGGCTATTGCCTCGGTGAAAGCGAATTATTGGAGAGAACACGGCCTGACGAGAGACGTTTGGCGCGGTTTTATTCGTTCACCGTGACCACGACGGCGTCTATTGCCTCGGTGAAAGCGAATTATTGGAGAGAGCACGGCCTGACGAGAGACGTTTGGCGCGGTTTTATTCGTTCACCGTGACCACGACGGCGTCTATTGCCTCGGTGAAAGCGAATTATTGGAGAGAGCACGGCCTGACGAGAGACGTTTGGCGCGGTTTTATTCGTTCACCGTGACCACGATCTCGGCTATTGCCTCGGTGAAAGCGAATTATTGGAGAGAGCACGGCCTGACGAGAGACGTTTGGCGCGGTTTTATTCGTTCACCATGACCACGACGGCGTCTATTGCCTCGGTGAAAGCGAATTATTGGAGAGAGCACGGCCTGACGAGAGACGTTTGGCGCGGTTTTATTCGTTCACCGTGACCACGACGGCGTCTATTGCCTCGGTGAAAGCGAATTATTGGAGAGAGCACGGCCTGACGAGAGACGTTTGGAGCGGTTTTATTCGTTCACCGTGACCACGATCTCGGCTATTGCCTCGGTGAAAGCGAAATATTGGAGAGAGCACGGCCTGACGAGAGACGTTTGGCGCGGTTTTATTCGTTCACCGTGACCACGATCTCGGCTATTGCCTCGGTGAAAGCGAATTATTGGAGAGAGCACGGCCTGACGAGAGACGTTCGGCGCGGTTTTATTCGTTCACCGTGACCACGATCTCGGCTATTGCCTCGGTGAAAGCGAATTATTGGAGAGAGCACGGCCTGACGAGAGACGTTCGGCGCGGTTTTATTCGTTCACCGTGACCACGATCTCGGCTATTGCCTCGGTGAAAGCGAATTATTGGAGAGAGCACGGCCTGACGAGAGACGTTCGGCGCGGTTTTATTCGTTCACCGTGACCACGATCTCGGCTATTGCCTCGGTGAAAGCGAATTATTGGAGAGAGCACGGCCTGACGAGAGACGTTCGGCGCGGTTTTATTCGTTCACCGTGACCACGATCTCGGCTATTGCCTCGGTGAAAGCGAATTATTGGAGAGAGCACGGCCTGACGAGAGACGTTCGGCGCGGTTTTATTCGTTCACCGTGACCACGATCTCGGCTATTGCCTCGGTGAAAGCGAATTATTGGAGAGAGCACGGCCTGACGAGAGACGTTCGGCGCGGTTTTATTCGTTCACCGTGACCACGATCTCGGCTATTGCCTCGGTGAAAGCGAATTATTGGAGAGAGCACGGCCTGACGAGAGACGTTCGGCGCGGTTTTATTCGTTCACCGTGATCCCACGATCTCGGCTATTGCCTCGGTGAAAGCGAATTATTGGAGAGAGCACGGCCTGACGAGAGACGTTTGGCGCGGTTTTATTCGTTCACCGTGACCATGACGGCGTCTATTGCCTCGGTGAAAGCGAATTATTGGAGAGAGCACGGCCTGACGAGAGACGTTCGGCGCGGTTTTATTCGTTCACCGTGACCACGATCTCGGCTATTGCCTCGGTGAAAGCGAATTATTGGAGAGAGCACGGCCTGACGAGAGACGTTTGGCGCGGTTTTATTTGTTCACCGTGACCACGATCTCGGCTATTGCCTCGGTGAAAGCGAATTATTGGAGAGAGCACGGCCTGACGAGAGACGTTTGGCGCGGTTTTATTTGTTCACCGTGACCACGATCTCGGCTATTGCCTCGGTGAAAGCGAATTATTGGAGAGAGCACGGCCTGACGAGAGACGTTTGGCGCGGTTTTATTCGTTCACCGTGACCATGACGGCGTCTATTGCCTCGGTGAAAGCGACTTAATGGAGAGAGCACGGCCTGACGAGAGACGTTCGGCGCGGTTTTATTCGTTCACCGTGACCACGATCTCGGCTATTGCCTCGGTGAAAGCGAATTATTGGAGAGAGCACGGCCTGACGAGAGACGTTTGGCGCGGTTTTATTCGTTCACCGTGACCACGATCTCGGCTATTGCCTCGGTGAAAGCGAATTATTGGAGAGAGCACGGCCTGACGAGAGACGTTCGGCGCGGTTTTATTCGTTCACCGTGACCATGACGGCGTCTATTGCCTCGGTGAAAGCGAATTATTGGAGAGAGCACGGCCTGACGAGAGACGTTCGGCGCGGTTTTATTCGTTCACCGTGACCACGATCTCGGCTATTGCCTCGGTGAAAGCGAATTATTGGAGAGAGCACGGCCTGACGAGAGACGTTTGGCGCGGTTTTATTCGTTCACCGTGACCACGATCTCGGCTATTGCCTCGGTGAAAGCGAATTATTGGAGAGAGCACGGCCTGACGAGAGACGTTCGGCGCGGTTTTATTCGTTCACCGTGACCACGATCTCGGCTATTGCCTCGGTGAAAGCGAATTATTGGAGAGAGCACGGCCTGACGAGAGACGTTCGGCGCGGTTTTATTCGTTCACCGTGACCACGATCTCGGCTATTGCCTCGGTGAAAGCGAATTATTGGAGAGAGCACGGCCTGACGAGAGACGTTCGGCGCGGTTTTATTCGTTCACGTGACCACGATCTCGGCTATTGCCTCGGTGAAAGCGAATTATTGGAGAGAGCACGGCCTGACGAGAGACGTTTGGCGCGGTTTTATTCGTTCACCGTGACCATGACGGCGTCTATTGCCTCGGTGAAAGCGAATTATTGGAGAGAGCACGGCCTGACGAGAGACGTTTGGCCCGGTTTTATTCGTTCACCGTGACAACGACGGCGTCTATTGCCTCGGTGAAAGCGAATTATTGGAGAGAGCACGGCCTGACGAGAGACGTTCGGCGCGGTTTTATTCGTTCACCGTGACCATGACGGCGTCTATTGCCTCGGTGAAAGCGAATTATTGGAGAGAGCACGGCCTGACGAGAGACGTTCGGCGCGGTTTTATTCGTTCACCGTGACCACGACGGCGTCTATTGCCTCGGTGAAAGCGAATTATTGGAGAGAGCACGGCCTGACGAGAGACGTTTGGCGCGGTTTTATTCGTTCACCGTGACCACGATCTCGGCTATTGCCTCGGTGAAAGCGAATTATTGGAGAGAGCACGGCCTGACGAGAAACGTTTGGCGCGGTTTTATTCGTTCACCGTGACCACGATCTCGGCTATTGCCTCGGAGAAAGCGAATTATTGGAGAGAGCACGGCCTGACGAGAGGCGTTCGGCGCAGTTTTATTCGTTCACCGTGACCACGATCTCGGCTATTGCCTCGGTGAAAGCGAATTATTGGAGAGAGCACGGCCTGACGAGAGACGTTTGGCGCGGTTTTATTCGTTCACCGTGACCACGATCTCGGCTATTGCCTCGGTGAAGGCGAATTATTGGAGAGAGCACGGCCTGACGAGAGACGTTTGGCGCGGTTTTATTCGTTCACCGTGACCACGATCTCGGCTATTGCCTCGGTGAAAGCGCATTATTGGAGAGAGCACGGCCTGACGAGAGACGTTTGGCGCGGTTTTATTCGTTCACCGTGACCACGACGGCGTCTATTGCCTCGGTGAAAGCGAATTATTGGAGAGAGCACGGCCTGACGAGAGACGTTTGGCGCGGTTTTATTCGTTCACCGTGACCACGACGGCGTCTATTGCCTCGGTGAAAGCGAATTATTGGAGAGAGCACGGCCTGACGAGAGACGTTTGGCGCGGTTTTATTCGTTCACCGTGACCACGATCTCGGCTATTGCCTCGGTGAAAGCGAATTATTGGAGAGAGCACGGCCTGACGAGAGACGTTTGGCGCGGTTTTATTCGTTCACCGTGACCACGATCTCGGCTATTGCCTCGGTGAAAGCGAATTATTGGAGAGAGCACGGCCTGACGAGAGACGTTTGCCGCGGTTTTATTCGTTCACCGTGACCACGATCTCGGCTATTGCCTCGGTGAAAGCGAATTATTGGAGAGAGCACGGCCTGACGAGAGACGTTTGGCGCGGTTTTATTCGTTCACCGTGACCATGACGGCGTCTATTGCCTCGGTGAAAGCGAATTATTGGAGAGAGCACGGCCTGACGAGAGACGTTCGGCGCGGTTTTATTCGTTCACCGTGACCACGATCTCGGCTATTGCCTCGGTGAAAGCGAATTATTGGAGAGAGCACGGCCTGACGAGAGACGTTTGGCGCGGTTTTATTTGTTCACCGTGACCACGATCTCGGCTATTGCCTCGGTGAAAGCGAATTATTGGAGAGAGCACGGCCTGACGAGAGACGTTTGGCGCGGTTTTATTCGTTCACCGTGACCACGATCTCGGCTATTGCCTCGGTGAAAGCGAATTATTGGAGAGAGCACGGCCTGACGAGAGACGTTTGGCGCGGTTTTATTCGTTCACCGTGACCATGACGGCGTCTATTGCCTCGGTAAAAGCGACTTATTGGAGAGAGCACGGCCTGACGAGAGACGTTCGGCGCGGTTTTATTCGTCCACCGTGACCACGATCTCGGCTATTGCCTCGGTGAAAGCGAATTATTGGAGAGAGCACGGCCTGACGAGAGACGTTTGGCGCGGTTTTATTCGTTCACCGTGACCACGATCTCGGCTATTGCCTCGGTGAAAGCGAATTATTGGAGAGAGCACGGCCTGACGAGAGACGTTCGGCGCGGTTTTATTCGTTCACCGTGACCATGACGGCGTCTATTGCCTCGGTGAAAGCGAATTATTGGAGAGAGCACGGCCTGACGAGAGACGTTCGGCGCGGTTTTATTCGTTCACCATGACCACGATCTCGGCTATTGCCTCGGTGAAAGCGAATTATTGGAGAGAGCACGGCCTGACGAGAGACGTTTGGCGCGGTTTTATTCGTTCACCGTGACCACGATCTCGGCTATTGCCTCGGTGAAAGCGAATTATTGGAGAGAGCACGGCCTGACGAGAGACGTTCGGCGCGGTTTTATTCGTTCACCGTGACCACGATCTCGGCTATTGCCTCGGTGAAAGCGAATTATTGGAGAGAGCACGGCCTGACGAGAGACGTTCGGCGCGGTTTTATTCGTTCACCGTGACCACGATCTCGGCTATTGCCTCGGTGAAAGCGAATTATTGGAGAGAGCACGGCCTGACGAGAGACGTTTGGCGCGGTTTTATTCGTTCACCGTGACCACGATCTCGGCTATTGCCTCGGTGAAAGCGAATTATTGGAGAGAGCACGGCCTGACGAGAGACGTTTGGCGCGGTTTTATTCGTTCACCGTGACCATGACGGCGTCTATTGCCTCGGTGAAAGCGAATTATTGGAGAGAGCACGGCCTGACGAGAGACGTTCGGCGCGGTTTTATTCGTTCACCGTGACCACGATCTCGGCTATTGCCTCGGTGAAAGCGAATTATTGGAGAGAGCACGGCCTGACGAGAGACGTTTGGCGCGGTTTTATTCGTTCACCGTGACCATGACGGCGTCTATTGCCTCGGTGAAAGCGAATTATTGGAGAGAGCACGGCCTGACGAGAGACGTTTGGCGCGGTTTTATTCGTTCACCGTGACAACGACGGCGTCTATTGCCTCGGTGAAAGCGAATTATTGGAGAGAGCACGGCCTGACGAGAGACGTTCGGCGCGGTTTTATTCGTTCACCGTGACCATGACGGCGTCTATTGCCTCGGTGAAAGCGAATTATTGGAGAGAGCACGGCCTGACGAGAGACGTTCGGCGCGGTTTTATTCGTTCACCGTGACCACGATCTCGGCTATTGCCTCGGTGAAAGCGAATTATTGGAGAGAGCACGGCCTGACGAGAGACGTTCGGCGCGGTTTTATTCGTTCACCGTGACCACGATCTCGGCTATTGCCTCGGTGAAAGCGAATTATTGGAGAGAGCACGGCCTGACGAGAGACGTTTGGCGCGGTTTTATTCGTTCACCGTGACCACGATCTCGGCTATTGCCTCGGTGAAGGCGAATTATTGGAGAGAGCACGGCCTGACGAGAGACGTTTGGCGCGGTTTTATTCGTTCACCGTGACCACGACGGCGTCTATTGCCTCGGTGAAAGCGAATTATTGGAGAGAGCACGGCCTGACTAGAGACGTTTGGCGCGGTTTTATTCGTTCACTGTGACCACGATCTCGGCTATTGCCTCGGTGAAAGCGAATTATTGGAGAGAGCACGGCCTGACGAGAGACGTTTGGCGCGGTTTTATTCTTTCACCGTGACCACGACGGCGTCTATTGCCTCGGTGAAAGCGAATTATTGGAGAGAGCACGGCCTGACGAGAGACGTTTGGCGCGGTTTTATTCGTTCACCGTGACCACGACGGCGTCTATTGCCTCGGTGAAAGCGAATTATTGGAGAGAGCACGGCCTGACGAGAGACGTTTGGCGCGGTTTTATTCGTTCACCGTGACCACGATCTCGGCTATTGCCTCGGTGAAAGCGAATTATTGGAGAGAGCACGGCCTGACGAGAGACGTTTGGCGCGGTTTTATTCGTTCACCGTGACCACGATCTCGGCTATTGCCTCGGTGAAAGCGAATTATTGGAGAGAGCACGGCCTGACGAGAGACGTTTGGCGCGGTTTTATTCGTTCACCGTGACCACGATCTCGGCTATTGCCTCGGTGAAAGCGAATTATTGGAGAGAGCACGGCCTGACGAGAGACGTTCGGCGCGGTTTTATTCGTTCACCGTGACCATGACGGCGTCTATTGCCTCGGTGAAAGCGAATTATTGGAGAGAGCACGGCCTGACGAGAGACGTTCGGCGCGGTTTTATTCGTTCACCGTGACCACGATCTCGGCTATTGCCTCGGTGAAAGCGAATTATTGGAGAGAGCACGGCCTGACGAGAGACGTTTGGCGCGGTTTTATTCGTTCACCGTGACCACGATCTCGGCTATTGCCTCGGTGAAAGCGAATTATTGGAGAGAGCACGGCCTGACGAGAGACGTTCGGCGCGGTTTTATTCGTTCACCGTGACCACGATCTCGGCTATTGCCTCGGTGAAAGCGAATTATTGGAGAGAGCACGGCCTGACGAGAGACGTTCGGCGCGGTTTTATTCGTTCACCGTGACCACGATCTCGGCTATTGCCTCGGTGAAAGCGAATTATTGGAGAGAGCACGGCCTGACGAGAGACGTTCGGCGCGGTTTTATTCGTTCACGTGACCACGATCTCGGCTATTGCCTCGGTGAAAGCGAATTATTGGAGAGAGCACGGCCTGACGAGAGACGTTTGGCGCGGTTTTATTCGTTCACCGTGACCATGACGGCGTCTATTGCCTCGGTGAAAGCGAATTATTGGAGAGAGCACGGCCTGACGAGAGACGTTTGGCGCGGTTTTATTCGTTCACCGTGACAACGACGGCGTCTATTGCCTCGGTGAAAGCGAATTATTGGAGAGAGCACGGCCTGACGAGAGACGTTCGGCGCGGTTTTATTCGTTCACCGTGACCATGACGGCGTCTATTGCCTCGGTGAAAGCGAATTATTGGAGAGAGCACGGCCTGACGAGAGACGTTCGGCGCGGTTTTATTCGTTCACCGTGACCACGACGGCGTCTATTGCCTCGGTGAAAGCGAATTATTGGAGAGAGCACGGCCTGACGAGAGACGTTTGGCGTGGTTTTATTCGTTCACCGTGACCACGATCTCGGCTATTGCCTCGGTGAAAGCGAATTATTGGAGAGAGCACGGCCTGACGAGAAACGTTTGGCGCGGTTTTATTCGTTCACCGTGACCACGATCTCGGCTATTGCCTCGGAGAAAGCGAATTATTGGAGAGAGCACGGCCTGACGAGAGGCGTTCGGCGCAGTTTTATTCGTTCACCGTGACCACGATCTCGTCTATTGCCTCGGTGAAAGCGAATTATTGGAGAGAGCACGGCCTGACGAGAGACGTTTGGCGCGGTTTTATTCGTTCACCGTGACCACGATCTCGGCTATTGCCTCGGTGAAGGCGAATTATTGGAGAGAGCACGGCCTGACGAGAGACGTTTGGCGCGGTTTTATTCGTTCACCGTGACCACGATCTCGGCTATTGCCTCGGTGAAAGCGCATTATTGGAGAGAGCACGGCCTGACGAGAGACGTTTGGCGCGGTTTTATTCGTTCACCGTGACCACGACGGCGTCTATTGCCTCGGTGAAAGCGAATTATTGGAGAGAGCACGGCCTGACGAGAGACGTTTGGCGCGGTTTTATTCGTTCACCGTGACCACGACGGCGTCTATTGCCTCGGTGAAAGCGAATTATTGGAGAGAGCACGGCCTGACGAGAGACGTTTGGCGCGGTTTTATTCGTTCACCGTGACCACGATCTCGGCTATTGCCTCGGTGAAAGCGAATTATTGGAGAGAGCACGGCCTGACGAGAGACGTTTGGCGCGGTTTTATTCGTTCACCGTGACCACGATCTCGGCTATTGCCTCGGTGAAAGCGAATTATTGGAGAGAGCACGGCCTGACGAGAGACGTTTGGCGCGGTTTTATTCGTTCACCGTGACCACGATCTCGGCTATTGCCTCGGTGAAAGCGAATTATTGGAGAGAGCACGGCCTGACGAGAGACGTTTGGCGCGGTTTTATTCGTTCACCGTGACCATGACGGCGTCTATTGCCTCGGTGAAAGCGAATTATTGGAGAGAGCACGGCCTGACGAGAGACGTTCGGCGCGGTTTTATTCGTTCACCGTGACCACGATCTCGGCTATTGCCTCGGTGAAAGCGAATTATTGGAGAGAGCACGGCCTGACGAGAGACGTTTGGCGCGGTTTTATTTGTTCACCGTGACCACGATCTCGGCTATTGCCTCGGTGAAAGCGAATTATTGGAGAGAGCACGGCCTGACGAGAGACGTTTGGCGCGGTTTTATTCGTTCACCGTGACCACGATCTCGGCTATTGCCTCGGTGAAAGCGAATTATTGGAGAGAGCACGGCCTGACGAGAGACGTTTGGCGCGGTTTTATTCGTTCACCGTGACCATGACGGCGTCTATTGCCTCGGTGAAAGCGACTTATTGGAGGGAGCACGGCCTGACGAGAGACGTTCGGCGCGGTTTTATTCGTTCACCGTGACCACGATCTCGGCTATTGCCTCGGTGAAAGCGAATTATTGGAGAGAGCACGGCCTGACGAGAGACGTTTGGCGCGGTTTTATTCGTTCACCGTGACCACGATCTCGGCTATTGCCTCGGTGAAAGCGAATTATTGGAGAGAGCACGGCCTGACGAGAGACGTTCGGCGCGGTTTTATTCGTTCACCGTGACCATGACGGCGTCTATTGCCTCGGTGAAAGCGAATTATTGGAGAGAGCACGGCCTGACGAGAGACGTTCGGCGCGGTTTTATTCGTTCACCGTGACCACGATCTCGGCTATTGCCTCGGTGAAAGCGAATTATTGGAGAGAGCACGGCCTGACGAGAGACGTTTGGCGCGGTTTTATTCGTTCACCGTGACCACGATCTCGGCTATTGCCTCGGTGAAAGCGAATTATTGGAGAGAGCACGGCCTGACGAGAGACGTTCGGCGCGGTTTTATTCGTTCACCGTGACCACGATCTCGGCTATTGCCTCGGTGAAAGCGAATTATTGGAGAGAGCACGGCCTGACGAGAGACGTTCGGCGCGGTTTTATTCGTTCACCGTGACCACGATCTCGGCTATTGCCTCGGTGAAAGCGAATTATTGGAGAGAGCACGGCCTGACGAGAGACGTTTGGCGCGGTTTTATTCGTTCACCGTGACCACGATCTCGGCTATTGCCTCGGTGAAAGCGAATTATTGGAGAGAGCACGGCCTGACGAGAGACGTTTGGCGCGGTTTTATTCGTTCACCGTGACCATGACGGCGTCTATTGCCTCGGTGAAAGCGAATTATTGGAGAGAGCACGGCCTGACGAGAGACGTTCGGCGCGGTTTTATTCGTTCACCGTGACCACGATCTCGGCTATTGCCTCGGTGAAAGCGAATTATTGGAGAGAGCACGGCCTGACGAGAGACGTTTGGCGCGGTTTTATTCGTTCACCGTGACCATGACGGCGTCTATTGCCTCGGTGAAAGCGAATTATTGGAGAGAGCACGGCCTGACGAGAGACGTTTGGCGCGGTTTTATTCGTTCACCGTGACAACGACGGCGTCTATTGCCTCGGTGAAAGCGAATTATTGGAGAGAGCACGGCCTGACGAGAGACGTTCGGCGCGGTTTTATTCGTTCACCGTGACCATGACGGCGTCTATTGCCTCGGTGAAAGCGAATTATTGGAGAGAGCACGGCCTGACGAGAGACGTTCGGCGCGGTTTTATTCGTTCACCGTGACCACGATCTCGGCTATTGCCTCGGTGAAAGCGAATTATTGGAGAGAGCACGGCCTGACGAGAGACGTTCGGCGCGGTTTTATTCGTTCACCGTGACCACGATCTCGGCTATTGCCTCGGTGAAAGCGAATTATTGGAGAGAGCACGGCCTGACGAGAGACGTTTGGCGCGGTTTTATTCGTTCACCGTGACCACGATCTCGGCTATTGCCTCGGTGAAGGCGAATTATTGGAGAGAGCACGGCCTGACGAGAGACGTTTGGCGCGGTTTTATTCGTTCACCGTGACCACGACGGCGTCTATTGCCTCGGTGAAAGCGAATTATTGGAGAGAGCACGGCCTGACGAGAGACGTTTGGCGCGGTTTTATTCGTTCACTGTGACCACGATCTCGGCTATTGCCTCGGTGAAAGCGAATTATTGGAGAGAGCACGGCCTGACGAGAGACGTTTGGCGCGGTTTTATTCTTTCACCGTGACCACGACGGCGTCTATTGCCTCGGTGAAAGCGAATTATTGGAGAGAGCACGGCCTGACGAGAGACGTTTGGCGCGGTTTTATTCGTTCACCGTGACCACGACGGCGTCTATTGCCTCGGTGAAAGCGAATTATTGGAGAGAGCACGGCCTGACGAGAGACGTTTGGCGCGGTTTTATTCGTTCACCGTGACCACGATCTCGGCTATTGCCTCGGTGAAAGCGAATTATTGGAGAGAGCACGGCCTGACGAGAGACGTTTGGCGCGGTTTTATTCGTTCACCGTGACCACGATCTCGGCTATTGCCTCGGTGAAAGCGAATTATTGAAGAGAGCACGGCCTGACGAGAGACGTTCGGCGCGGTTTTATTCGCTCACCGTGACCACGATCTCGGCTATTGCCTCGGTGAAAGCGAATTATTGGAGAGAGCACGGCCTGACGAGAGACGTTTGGCGCGGTTTTATTCGTTCACCGTGACCACGATCTCGGCTATTGCCTCGGAGAAAGCGAATTATTGGAGAGAGCACGGCCTGACGAGAGGCGTTCGGCGCAGTTTTATTCGTTCACCGTGACCACGATCTCGGCTATTGCCTCGGTGAAAGCGAATTATTGGAGAGAGCACGGCCTGACGAGAGACGTTTGGCGCGGTTTTATTCGTTCACCGTGACCACGATCTCGGCTATTGCCTCGGTGAAGGCGAATTATTGGAGAGAGCACGGCCTGACGAGAGACGTTTGGCGCGGTTTTATTCGTTCACCGTGACCACGATCTCGGCTATTGCCTCGGTGAAAGCGCATTATTGGAGAGAGCACGGCCTGACGAGAGACGTTTGGCGCGGTTTTATTCGTTCACCGTGACCACGACGGCGTCTATTGCCTCGGTGAAAGCGAATTATTGGAGAGAGCACGGCCTGACGAGAGACGTTTGGCGCGGTTTTATTCGTTCACCGTGACCACGACGGCGTCTATTGCCTCGGTGAAAGCGAATTATTGGAGAGAGCACGGCCTGACGAGAGACGTTTGGCGCGGTTTTATTCGTTCACCGTGACCACGATCTCGGCTATTGCCTCGGTGAAAGCGAATTATTGGAGAGAGCACGGCCTGACGAGAGACGTTCGGCGCGGTTTTATTCGTTCACCGTGACCATGACGGCGTCTATTGCCTCGGTGAAAGCGAATTATTGGAGAGAGCACGGCCTGACGAGAGACGTTCGGCGCGGTTTTATTCGTTCACCGTGACCACGATCTCGGCTATTGCCTCGGTGAAAGCGAATTATTGGAGAGAGCACGGCCTGACGAGAGACGTTTGGCGCGGTTTTATTCGTTCACCGTGACCACGATCTCGGCTATTGCCTCGGTGAAAGCGAATTATTGGAGAGAGCACGGCCTGACGAGAGACGTTCGGCGCGGTTTTATTCGTTCACCGTGACCACGATCTCGGCTATTGCCTCGGTGAAAGCGAATTATTGGAGAGAGCACGGCCTGACGAGAGACGTTCGGCGCGGTTTTATTCGTTCACCGTGACCACGATCTCGGCTATTGCCTCGGTGAAAGCGAATTATTGGAGAGAGCACGGCCTGACGAGAGACGTTTGGCGCGGTTTTATTCGTTCACCGTGACCACGATCTCGGCTATTGCCTCGGTGAAAGCGAATTATTGGAGAGAGCACGGCCTGACGAGAGACGTTTGTCGCGGTTTTATTCGTTCACCGTGACCATGACGGCGTCTATTGCCTCGGTGAAAGCGAATTATTGGAGAGAGCACGGCCTGACGAGAGACGTTCGGCGCGGTTTTATTCGTTCACCGTGACCACGATCTCGGCTATTGCCTCGGTGAAAGCGAATTATTGGAGAGAGCACGGCCTGACGAGAGACGTTTGGCGCGGTTTTATTCGTTCACCGTGACCATGACGGCGTCTATTGCCTCGGTGAAAGCGAATTATTGGAGAGAGCACGGCCTGACGAGAGACGTTTGGCGCGGTTTTATTCGTTCACCGTGACAACGACGGCGTCTATTGCCTCGGTGAAAGCGAATTATTGGAGAGAGCACGGCCTGACGAGAGACGTTCGGCGCGGTTTTATTCGTTCACCGTGACCATGACGGCGTCTATTGCCTCGGTGAAAGCGAATTATTGGAGAGAGCACGGCCTGACGAGAGACGTTCGGCGCGGTTTTATTCGTTCACCGTGACCACGATCTCGGCTATTGCCTCGGTGAAAGCGAATTATTGGAGAGAGCACGGCCTGACGAGAGACGTTCGGCGCGGTTTTATTCGTTCACCGTGACCACGATCTCGGCTATTGCCTCGGTGAAAGCGAATTATTGGAGAGAGCACGGCCTGACGAGAGACGTTTGGCGCGGTTTTATTCGTTCACCGTGACCACGATCTCGGCTATTGCCTCGGTGAAGGCGAATTATTGGAGAGAGCACGGCCTGACGAGAGACGTTTGGCGCGGTTTTATTCGTTCACCGTGACCACGACGGCGTCTATTGCCTCGGTGAAAGCGAATTATTGGAGAGAGCACGGCCTGACGAGAGACGTTTGGCGCGGTTTTATTCGTTCACTGTGACCACGATCTCGGCTATTGCCTCGGTGAAAGCGAATTATTGGAGAGAGCACGGCCTGACGAGAGACGTTTGGCGCGGTTTTATTCTTTCACCGTGACCACGACGGCGTCTATTGCCTCGGTGAAAGCGAATTATTGGAGAGAGCACGGCCTGACGAGAGACGTTTGGCGCGGTTTTATTCGTTCACCGTGACCACGACGGCGTCTATTGCCTCGGTGAAAGCGAATTATTGGAGAGAGCACGGCCTGACGAGAGACGTTTGGCGCGGTTTTATTCGTTCACCGTGACCACGATCTCGGCTATTGCCTCGGTGAAAGCGAATTTTTGGAGAGAGCACGGCCTGACGAGAGACGTTTGGCGCGGTTTTATTCGTTCACCGTGACCACGATCTCGGCTATTGCCTCGGTGAAAGCGAATTATTGGAGAGAGCACGGCCTGACGAGAGACGTTCGGCGCGGTTTTATTCGCTCACCGTGACCACGATCTCGGCTATTGCCTCGGTGAAAGCGAATTATTGGAGAGAGCACGGCCTGACGAGAGACGTTTGGCGCGGTTTTATTCGTTCACCGTGACCACGATCTCGGCTATTGCCTCGGAGAAAGCGAATTATTGGAGAGAGCACGGCCTGACGAGAGGCGTTCGGCGCAGTTTTATTCGTTCACCGTGACCACGATCTCGGCTATTGCCTCGGTGAAAGCGAATTATTGGAGAGAGCACGGCCTGACGAGAGACGTTTGGCGCGGTTTTATTCGTTCACCGTGACCACGATCTCGGCTATTGCCTCGGTGAAGGCGAATTATTGGAGAGAGCACGGCCTGACGAGAGACGTTTGGCGCGGTTTTATTCGTTCACCGTGACCACGATCTCGGCTATTGCCTCGGTGAAAGCGCATTATTGGAGAGAGCACGGCCTGACGAGAGACGTTTGGCGCGGTTTTATTCGTTCACCGTGACCACGACGGCGTCTATTGCCTCGGTGAAAGCGAATTATTGGAGAGAGCACGGCCTGACGAGAGACGTTTGGCGCGGTTTTATTCGTTCACCGTGACCACGACGGCGTCTATTGCCTCGGTGAAAGCGAATTATTGGAGAGAGCACGGCCTGACGAGAGACGTTTGGCGCGGTTTTATTCGTTCACCGTGACCACGATCTCGGCTATTGCCTCGGTGAAAGCGAATTATTGGAGAGAGCACGGCCTGACGAGAGACGTTTGGCGCGGTTTTATTCGTTCACCATGACCACGACGGCGTCTATTGCCTCGGTGAAAGCGAATTATTGGAGAGAGCACGGCCTGACGAGAGACGTTTGGCGCGATTTTATTCGTTCACCGTGACCACGACGGCGTCTATTGCCTCGGTGAAAGCGAATTATTGGAGAGAGCACGGCCTGACGAGAGACGTTTGGCGCGGTTTTATTCGTTCACCGTGACCACGATCTCGGCTATTGCCTCGGTGAAAGCGAATTATTGGAGAGAGCACGGCCTGACGAGAGACGTTTGGCGCGGTTTTATTCGTTCACCGTGACCACGATCTCGGCTATTGCCTCGGTGAAAGCGAATTATTGGAGAGAGCACGGCCTGACGAGAGACGTTCGGCGCGGTTTTATTCGTTCACAGTGACCACGATCTCGGCTATTGCCTTGGTGAAAGCGAATTATTGGAGAGAGCACGGCCTGACGAGAGACGTTCGGCGCGGTTTTATTCGTTCACCGTGACCACGATCTCGGCTATTGCCTCGGTGAAAGCGAATTATTGGAGAGAGCACGGCCTGACGAGAGACGTTTGGCGCGGTTTTATTCGTTCACCGTGACCACGATCTCGGCTATTGCCTCGGTGAAAGCGAATTATTGGAGAGAGCACGGCCTGACGAGAGACGTTTGGCGCGGTTTTATTCGTTCACCGTGACCACGATCTCGGCTATTGCCTCGGTGAAAGCGAATTATTGGAGAGAGCACGGCCTGACGAGAGACGTTCGGTGCGGTTTTATTCGTTCACCGTGACCACGACGGCGTCTATTGCCTCGGTGAAAGCGAATTATTGGAGAGAGCACGGCCTGACGAGAGACGTTTGGCGCGGTTTTATTCGTTCACCGTGACCACGATCTCGGCTATTGCCTCGGTGAAAGCGAATTATTGGAGAGAGCACGGCCTGACGAGAGACGTTCGGCGCGGTTTTATTCGTTCACCGTGACCACGATCTCGGCTATTGCCTTGGTGAAAGCGAATTATTGGAGAGAGCACGGCCTGACGAGAGACGTTTGGCGCGGTTTTATTCGTTCACCGTGACCACGATCTCGGCTATTGCCTCGGTGAAAGCGAATTATTGGAGAGAGCACGGCCTGACGAGAGACGTTCGGCGCGGTTTTATTCGTTCACCGTGACCACGACGGCGTCTATTGCCTCGGTGAAAGCGAATTATTGGAGAGAGCACGGCCTGACGAGAGACGTTTGGCGCGGTTTTATTCGTTCACCGTGACCACGATCTCGGCTATTGCCTCGGTGAAAGCGAATTATTGGAGAGAGCACGGCCTGACGAGAGACGTTCGGCGCGGTTTTATTCGTTCACCGTGACCACGATCTCGGCTATTGCCTCGGTGAAAGCGAATTATTGGAGAGAGCACGGCCTGACGAGAGACGTTCGGCGCGGTTTTATTCGTTCACCGTGACCACGATCTCGGCTATTGCCTCGGTGAAAGCGAATTATTGGAGAGAGCACGGCCTGACGAGAGACGTTTGGCGCGGTTTTATTCGTTCACCGTGACCATGACGGCGTCTATTGCCTCGGTGAAAGCGAATTATTGGAGAGAGCACGGCCTGACGAGAGACGTTCGGCGCGGTTTTATTCGTTCACCGTGACCACGATCTCGGCTATTGCCTCGGTGAAAGCGAATTATTGGAGAGAGCACGGCCTGACGAGAGACGTTTGGCGCGGTTTTATTCGTTCACCGTGACCACGATCTCGGCTATTGCCTCGGTGAAAGCGAATTATTGGAGAGAGCACGGCCTGACGAGAGACGTTCGGCGCGGTTTTATTCGTTCACCGTGACCACGATCTCGGCTATTGCCTCGGTGAAAGCGAATTATTGGAGAGAGCACGGCCTGACGAGAGACGTTTGGCGCGGTTTTATTCGTTCACCGTGACCACGATCTCGGCTATTGCCTCGGTGAAAGCGAATTATTGGAGAGAGCACGGCCTGACGAGAGACGTTCGGCGCGGTTTTATTCGTTCACCGTGACCACGACGGCGTCTATTGCCTCGGTGAAAGCGAATTATTGGAGAGAGCACGGCCTGACGAGAGACGTTTGGCGCGGTTTTATTCGTTCACCGTGACCACGATCTCGGCTATTGCCTCGGTGAAAGCGAATTATTGGAGAGAGCACGGCCTGACGAGAGACGTTCGGCGCGGTTTTATTCGTTCACCGTGACCACGATCTCGGCTATTGCCTCGGTGAAAGCGAATTATTGGAGAGAGCACGGCCTGACGAGAGACGTTCGGCGCGGTTTTATTCGTTCACCGTGACCACGATCTCGGCTATTGCCTCGGTGAAAGCGAATTATTGGAGAGAGCACGGCCTGACGAGAGACGTTTGGCGCGGTTTTATTCGTTCACCGTGACCATGACGGCGTCTATTGCCTCGGTGAAAGCGAATTATTGGAGAGAGCACGGCCTGACGAGAGACGTTCGGCGCGGTTTTATTCGTTCACCGTGACCACGATCTCGGCTATTGCCTCGGTGAAAGCGAATTATTGGAGAGAGCACGGCCTGACGAGAGACGTTTGGCGCGGTTTTATTCGTTCACCGTGACCACGTTCTCGGCTATTGCCTCGGTGAAAGCGAATTATTGGAGAGAGCACGGCCTGTCGAGAGACGTTCGGCGCGGTTTTATTCGTTCACCGTGACCATGACGGCGTCTATTGCCTCGGTGAAAGCGAATTATTGGAGAGAGCACGGCCTGACGAGAGACGTACGGCGCGGTTTTATTCGTTCACCGTGACCACGATCTCGGCTATTGCCTCGGTGAAAGCGAATTATTGGAGAGAGCACGGCCTGACGAGAGACGTTTGGCGCGGTTTTATTCGTTCACCGTGACCATTATCCCGGCTATTGCCTCGGTGAAAGCGAATTATTGGAGAGAGCACGGCCTGACGAGAGACGTTCGGCGCGGTTTTATTCGTTCACCGTGACCACGATCTCGGCTATTGCCTCGGTGAAAGCGAATTATTGGAGAGAGCACGGCCTGACGAGAGACGTTCGGCGCGGTTTTATTCGTTCACCGTGACCACGATCTCGGCTATTGCCTCGGTGAAAGCGAATTATTGGAGAGAGCACGGCCTGACGAGAGACGTTTGGCGCGGTTTTATTCGTTCACCGTGACCATGACGGCGTCTATTGCCTCGGTGAAAGCGAATTATTGGAGAGAGCACGGCCTGACGAGAGACGTTCGGCGCGGTTTTATTCGTTCACCGTGACCACGATCTCGGCTATTGCCTCGGTGAAAGCGAATTATTGGAGAGAGCACGGCCTGACGAGAGACGTTTGGCGCGGTTTTTTTCGTTCACCGTGACCACGATCTCGGCTATTGCCTCGGTGAAAGCGAATTATTGGAGAGAGCACGGCCTGACGAGAGACGTTTGGCGCGGTTTTATTCGTTCACCGTGACCACGATCTCGGCTATTGCCTCGGTGAAAGCGAATTATTGGAGAGAGCACGGCCTGACGAGAGACGTTTGGCGCGGTTTTATTCGTTCACCGTGACCATGACGGCGTCTATTGCCTCGGTGAAAGCGAATTATTGGAGAGAGCACGGCCTGACGAGAGACGTTCGGCGCGGTTTTATTCGTTCACCGTGACCACGATCTCGGCTATTGCCTCGGTGAAAGCGAATTATTGGAGAGAGCACGGCCTGACGAGAGACGTTTGGCGCGGTTTTATTTGTTCACCGTGACCACGATCTCGGCTATTGCCTCGGTGAAAGCGAATTATTGGAGAGAGCACGGCCTGACGAGAGACGTTTGGCGCGGTTTTATTCGTTCACCGTGACCACGATCTCGGCTATTGCCTCGGTGAAAGCGAATTATTGGAGAGAGCAAGGCCTGACGAGAGACGTTTGGCGCGGTTTTATTCGTTCACCGTGACCATGACGGCGTCTATTGCCTCGGTGAAAGCGACTTATTGGAGAGAGCACGGCCTGACGAGAGACGTTCGGCGCGGTTTTATTCGTTCACCGTGACCACGATCTCGGCTATTGCCTCGGTGAAAGCGAATTATTGGAGAGAGCACGGCCTGACGAGAGACGTTCGGCGCGGTTTTATTCGTTCACCGTGACCACGATCTCGGCTATTGCCTCGGTGAAAGCGAATTATTGGAGAGAGCACGGCCTGACGAGAGACGTTCGGCGCGGTTTTATTCGTTCACCGTGACCATGACGGCGTCTATTGCCTCGGTGAAAGCGAATTATTGGAGAGAGCACGGCCTGACGAGAGACGTTCGGCGCGGTTTTATTCGTTCACCGTGACCACGATCTCGGCTATTGCCTCGGTGAAAGCGAATTATTGGAGAGAGCACGGCCTGACGAGAGACGTTTGGCGCGGTTTTATTCGTTCACCGTGACCACGATCTCGGCTATTGCCTCGGTGAAAGCGAATTATTGGAGAGAGCACGGCCTGACGAGAGACGTTCGGCGCGGTTTTATTCGTTCACCGTGACCACGATCTCGGCTATTGCCTCGGTGAAAGCGAATTATTGGAGAGAGCACGGCCTGACGAGAGACGTTCGGCGCGGTTTTATTCGTTCACCGTGACCACGATCTCGGCTATTGCCTCGGTGAAAGCGAATTATTGGAGAGAGCACGGCCTGACGAGAGACGTTTGGCGCGGTTTTATTCGTTCACCGTGACCACGATCTCGGCTATTGCCTCGGTGAAAGCGAATTATTGGAGAGAGCACGGCCTGACGAGAGACGTTTGGCGCGGTTTTATTCGTTCACCGTGACCATGACGGCGTCTATTGCCTCGGTGAAAGCGAATTATTGGAGAGAGCACGGCCTGACGAGAGACGTTCGGCGCGGTTTTATTCGTTCACCGTGACCACGATCTCGGCTATTGCCTCGGTGAAAGCGAATTATTGGAGAGAGCACGGCTTGACGAGAGACGTTTGGCGCGGTTTTATTCGTTCACCGTGACCATGACGGCGTCTATTGCCTCGGTGAAAGCGAATTATTGGAGAGAGCACGGCCTGACGAGAGACGTTTGGCGCGGTTTTATTCGTTCACCGTGACAACGACGGCGTCTATTGCCTCGGTGAAAGCGAATTATTGGAGAGAGCACGGCCTGACGAGAGACGTTCGGCGCGGTTTTATTCGTTCACCGTGACCATGACGGCGTCTATTGCCTCGGTGAAAGCGAATTATTGGAGAGAGCACGGCCTGACGAGAGACGTTCGGCGCGGTTTTATTCGTTCACCGTGACCACGATCTCGGCTATTGCCTCGGTGAAAGCGAATTATTGGAGAGAGCACGGCCTGACGAGAGACGTTCGGCGCGGTTTTATTCGTTCACCGTGACCACGATCTCGGCTATTGCCTCGGTGAAAGCGAATTATTGGAGAGAGCACGGCCTGACGAGAGACGTTTGGCGCGGTTTTATTCGTTCACCGTGACCACGATCTCGGCTATTGCCTCGGTGAAGGCGAATTATTGGAGAGAGCACGGCCTGACGAGAGACGTTTGGCGCGGTTTTATTCGTTCACCGTGACCACGACGGCGTCTATTGCCTCGGTGAAAGCGAATTATTGGAGAGAGCACGGCCTGACGAGAGACGTTTGGCGCGGTTTTATTCGTTCACTGTGACCACGATCTCGGCTATTGCCTCGGTGAAAGCGAATTATTGGAGAGAGCACGGCCTGACGAGAGACGTTTGGCGCGGTTTTATTCTTTCACCGTGACCACGACGGCGTCTATTGCCTCGGTGAAAGCGAATTATTGGAGAGAGCACGGCCTGACGAGAGACGTTTGGCGCGGTTTTATTCGTTCACCGTGACCACGACGGCGTCTATTGCCTCGGTGAAAGCGAATTATTGGAGAGAGCACGGCCTGACGAGAGACGTTTGGCGCGGTTTTATTCGTTCACCGTGACCACGATCTCGGCTATTGCCTCGGTGAAAGCGAATTATTGGAGAGAGCACGGCCTGACGAGAGACGTTTGGCGCGGTTTTATTCGTTCACCGTGACCACGATCTC
Source organism: Ixodes scapularis (assembly GCF_016920785.2). NCBI lineage: Eukaryota > Metazoa > Arthropoda > Arachnida > Ixodida > Ixodidae > Ixodes > Ixodes scapularis. Next base: position 9,312 of record NW_024610354.1, on the reverse strand, counting down.
GGCTATTGCCTCGGTGAAAGCGAATTATTGGAGAGAGCACGGCCTGACGAGAGACGTTCGGCGCGGTTTTATTCGTTCACCGTGACCACGATCTCGGCTATTGCCTCGGTGAAAGCGAATTATTGGAGAGAGCACGGCCTGACGAGAGACGTTTGGCGCGGTTTTATTCGTTCACCGTGACCACGATCTCGGCTATTGCCTCGGAGAAAGCGAATTATTGGAGAGAGCACGGCCTGACGAGAGGCGTTCGGCGCAGTTTTATTCGTTCACCGTGACCACGATCTCGGCTATTGCCTCGGTGAAAGCGAATTATTGGAGAGAGCACGGCCTGACGAGAGACGTTTGGCGCGGTTTTATTCGTTCACCGTGACCACGATCTCGGCTATTGCCTCGGTGAAGGCGAATTATTGGAGAGAGCACGGCCTGACGAGAGACGTTTGGCGCGGTTTTATTCGTTCACCGTGACCACGATCTCGGCTATTGCCTCGGTGAAAGCGCATTATTGGAGAGAGCACGGCCTGACGAGAGACGTTTGGCGCGGTTTTATTCGTTCACCGTGACCACGACGGCGTCTATTGCCTCGGTGAAAGCGAATTATTGGAGAGAGCACGGCCTGACGAGAGACGTTTGGCGCGGTTTTATTCGTTCACCGTGACCACGACGGCGTCTATTGCCTCGGTGAAAGCGAATTATTGGAGAGAGCACGGCCTGACGAGAGACGTTTGGCGCGGTTTTATTCGTTCACCGTGACCACGATCTCGGCTATTGCCTCGGTGAAAGCGAATTATTGGAGAGAGCACGGCCTGACGAGAGACGTTTGGCGCGGTTTTATTCGTTCACCATGACCACGACGGCGTCTATTGCCTCGGTGAAAGCGAATTATTGGAGAGAGCACGGCCTGACGAGAGACGTTTGGCGCGATTTTATTCGTTCACCGTGACCACGACGGCGTCTATTGCCTCGGTGAAAGCGAATTATTGGAGAGAGCACGGCCTGACGAGAGACGTTTGGCGCGGTTTTATTCGTTCACCGTGACCACGATCTCGGCTATTGCCTCGGTGAAAGCGAATTATTGGAGAGAGCACGGCCTGACGAGAGACGTTTGGCGCGGTTTTATTCGTTCACCGTGACCACGATCTCGGCTATTGCCTCGGTGAAAGCGAATTATTGGAGAGAGCACGGCCTGACGAGAGACGTTCGGCGCGGTTTTATTCGTTCACAGTGACCACGATCTCGGCTATTGCCTCGGTGAAAGCGAATTATTGGAGAGAGCACGGCCTGACGAGAGACGTTCGGCGCGGTTTTATTCGTTCACCGTGACCACGATCTCGGCTATTGCCTCGGTGAAAGCGAATTATTGGAGAGAGCACGGCCTGACGAGAGACGTTTGGCGCGGTTTTATTCGTTCACCGTGACCACGATCTCGGCTATTGCCTCGGTGAAAGCGAATTATTGGAGAGAGCACGGCCTGACGAGAGACGTTTGGCGCGGTTTTATTCGTTCACCGTGACCACGATCTCGGCTATTGCCTCGGTGAAAGCGAATTATTGGAGAGAGCACGGCCTGACGAGAGACGTTCGGCGCGGTTTTATTCGTTCACCGTGACCACGACGGCGTCTATTGCCTCGGTGAAAGCGAATTATTGGAGAGAGCACGGCCTGACGAGACACGTTTGGCGCGGTTTTATTCGTTCACCGTGACCACGATCTCGGCTATTGCCTCGGTGAAAGCGAATTATTGGAGAGAGCACGGCCTGACGAGAGACGTTCGGCGCGGTTTTATTCGTTCACCGTGACCACGATCTCGGCTATTGCCTCGGTGAAAGCGAATTATTGGAGAGAGCACGGCCTGACGAGAGACGTTTGGCGCGGTTTTATTCGTTCACCGTGACCACGATCTCGGCTATTGCCTCGGTGAAAGCGAATTATTGGAGAGAGCACGGCCTGACGAGAGACGTTCGGCGCGGTTTTATTCGTTCACCGTGACCACGACGGCGTCTATTGCCTCGGTGAATGCGAATTATTGGAGAGAGCACGGCCTGACGAGAGACGTTTGGCGCGGTTTTATTCGTTTACCGTGACCACGATCTCGGCTATTGCCTCGGTGAAAGCGAATTATTGGAGAGAGCACGGCCTGACGAGAGACGTTTGGCGCGCTTTTATTCGTTCACCGTGACCACGATCTCGGCTATTGCCTCGGTGAAAGCGAATTATTGGAGAGAGCACGGCCTGACGAGAGACGTTTGGCGCGGTTTTATTCGTTCACCGTGACCACGATCTCGGCTATTGCCTCGGTGAAAGCGAATTATTGGAGAGAGCACGGCCTGACGAGAGACGTTTGGCGCGGTTTTATTCGTTCACCGTGACCACGATCTCGGCTATTGCCTCGGTGAAAGCGAATTATTGGAGAGAGCACGGCCTGACGAGAGACGTTTGGCGCGGTTTTATTCGTTCACCGTGACCACGATCTCGGCTATTGCCTCGGTGAAAGCGAATTATTGGAGAGAGCACGGCCTGACGAGAGACGTTCAGCGCGGTTTTATTCGTTCACCGTGACCACGATCTCGGCTCTTGCCTCGGTGAAAGCGAATTATTGGAGAGAGCACGGCCTGACGAGAGACGTTTGGCGCGGTTTTATTCGTTCACCGTGACCACGACGGCGTCTATTGCCTCGGTGAAAGCGAATTATTGGAGAGAGCACGGCCTGACGAGAGACGTTTGGCGCGGTTTTATTCGTTCACCGTGACCACGATCTCGGCTATTGCCTCGGTGAAAGCGAATTATTGGTGAGAGCACGGCCTGACGAGAGACGTTTGGCGCGGTTTTATTCGTTCACCGTGACCACGATCTCGGCTATTGCCTCGGTGAAAGCGAATTATTGGAGAGAGCACGGCCTGACGAGAGACGTTTGGCGCGGTTTTATTCGTTCACCGTGACCACGATCTCGGCTATTGCCTCGGTGAAAGCGAATTATTGGAGAGAGCACGGCCTGACGAGAGACGTTTGGCGCGGTTTTATTCGTTCACCGTGACCACGATCTCGGCTATTGCCTCGGTGAAATCGAATTATTGGAGAGAGCACGGCCTGACAAGAGACGTTTGGCGCGGTTTTATTCGTTCACCGTGACCACGACGGCGTCTATTGCCTCGGAGAAAGCGAATTATTGGAGAGAGCACGGCCTGACGAGAGACGTTTGGCGCGGTTTTATTCGTTCACCGTGACCACGATCTCGGCTATTGCCTCGGTGAAAGCGAATTATTGGAGAGAGCACGGCCTGACGAGAGACGTTTGGCGCGGTTTTATTCGTTAATCGTGACCACGATCTCGGCTATTGCCTCGGTGAAAGCGAATTATTGGAGAGAGCACGGCCTGACGAGAGACGTTTGGCGCGGTTTTATTCGTTCACCGTGACCACGATCTCGGCTATTGCGTCGGTGAAAGCGAATTATTGGAGAGAGCACGGCCTGACGAGAGACGTTTGGCGCGGTTTTATTCGTTCACCGTGACCACGATCTCGGCTATTGCCTCGGTGAAAGCGAATTATTGGAGAGAGCACGGCCTGACGAGAGACGTTTGGCGCGGTTTTATTCGTTCACCGTGACCACGATCTCGGCTATTGCCTCGGTGAAAGCGAATTATTGGAGAGAGCACGGCCTGACGAGAGACGCTTGGCGCGGTTTTATTCGTTCACCGTGACCACGATCTCGGCTATTGCCTCGGTGAAAGCGAATTATTGGAGAGAGCACGGCCTGACGAGAGACGTTTGGCGCGGTTTTATTCGTTCACCGTGACCCCGATCTCGGCTATTGCCTCGGTGAAAGCGAATTATTGGAGAGAGCACGGCCTGACGAGAGACGTTTGGCGCGGTTTTATTCGTTCACCGTGACCACGATCTCGGCTATTGCCTCGGTGAAAGCGAATTATTGGAGAGAGCACGGCCTGACGAGAGACGTTTGGCGCGGTTTTATTCGTTCACCGTGACCACGATCTCGGCTATTGCCTCGGTGAAAGCGAATTATTGGAGAGAGCACGGCCTGACGAGAGACGTTTGGCGCGGTTTTATTCGTTCACCGTGACCACGATCTCGGCTATTGCCTCGGTGAAAGCGAATTATTGGAGAGAGCACGGCCTGACGAGAGACGTTTGGCGCGGTTTTATTCGTTCACCGTGACCACGATCTCGGCTATTGCCTCGGTGAAAGCGAATTATTGGAGAGAGCACGGCCTGACGAGAGACGTTTGGCGCGGTTTTATTCGTTCACCGTGACCACGATCTCGGCTATTGCCTCGGTGAAAGCGAATTATTGGAGAGAGCACGGCCTGACGAGAGACGTTTGGCGCGGTTTTATTCGTTCACCGTGACCACGATCTCGGCTATTGCCTCGGTGAAAGCGAATTATTGGAGAGAGCACGGCCTGACGAGAGACGTTCGACGCGGTTTTATTCGTTCACCGTGACCACGATCTCGGCTATTGCCTCGGTGAAAGCGAATTATTGGAGAGAGCACGGCCTGACGAGAGACGTTTGGCGCGGTTTTATTCGTTCACCGTGACCACGACGGCGTCTATTGCCTCGTGAAAGCGAATTATTGGAGAGAGCACGGCCTGACGAGAGACGTTTGGCGCGGTTTTATTCGTTCACCATGACCACGATCTCGGCTATTGCCTCGGTGAAAGCGAATTATTGGAGAGAGCACGGCCTGACGAGAGACGTTCGGCGCGGTTATATTCGTTCACCGTGACCACGATCTCGGCTATTGCCTCGGTGAAAGCGAATTATTGGAGAGAGCACGGCCTGACGGGAGACGTTCGGCGCGGTTTTATTCGTTCACCGTGACCACGATCTCGGCTATTGCCTCGGTGAAAGCGAATTATTGGAGAGAGCACGGCCTGACGAGAGACGTTCGGAGCGGTTTTATTCGTTCACCGTGACCACGATCTCGGCTATTGCCTCGGTGAAAGCGAATTATTGGAGAGAGCACGGCCTGACGAGAGACGTTCGGCGCGGTTTTATTCGTTCACCGTGACCACGATCTCGGCTATTGCCTCGGTGAAAGCGAATTATTGGAGAGAGCACGGCCTGACGAGAGACGTTCGGCGCGGTTTTATTCGTTCACCGTGACCACGATCTCGGCTATTGCCTCGGTGAAAGCGAATTATTGGAGAGAGCACGGCCTGACGAGAGACGTTTGGCGCGGTTTTATTCGTTCACCGTGACCACGATCTCGGCTATTGCCTCGGTGAAAGCGAATTATTGGAGAGAGCACGGCCTGACGAGAGACGTTCGGCGCGGTTTTATTCGTTCACCGTGACCACGATCTCGGCTATTGCCTCGGTGAATGCGAATTATTGGAGAGAGCACGGCCTGACGAGAGACGTTCGGCGCGGTTTTATTCGTTCACCGTGACCACGATCTCAGCTATTGCCTCGGTGAAAGCGAATTATTGGAGAGAGCACGGCCTGACGAGAGACGTTTGGCGCGGTTTTATTCGTTCACCGTGACCACGATCTCGGCTATTGCCTCGGTGAAAGCGAATTATTGGAGAGAGCACGGCCTGACGAGAGACGTTTGGCGCGGTTTTATTCGTTCACCGTGACCACGATCTCGGCTATTGCCTCGGTGAAAGCGAATTATTGGAGAGAGCACGGCCTGACGAGAGACGTTCGGCGCGGTTTTATTCGTTCACCGTGACCACGATCTCGGCTATTGCCTCGGTGAAAGCGAATTATTGGAGAGAGCACGGCCTGACGAGAGACGTTCGGCGCGGTTTTATTCGTTCACCGTGACCACGATCTCGGCTATTGCCTCGGTGAAAGCGAATTATTGGAGAGAGCACGGCCTGACGAGAGACGTTCGGCGCGGTTTTATTCGTTCACCGTGACCACGATCTCGGCTATTGCCTCGGTGAAAGCGAATTATTGGAGAGAGCACGGCCTGACGAGAGACGTTCGGTGCGGTTTTATTCGTTCACCGTGACCACGATCTCGGCTATTGCCTCGGTGAAAGCGAATTATTGGAGAGAGCACGGCCTGACGAGAGACGTTGTCGCGGTTTTATTCGTTCACCGTGACCACGATCTCGGCTATTGCCTCGGTGAAAGCGAATTATTGGAGAGAGCACGGCCTGACGAGAGACGTTCGGCGCGGTTTTATTCGTTCACCGTGACCACGATCTCGGCTATTGCCTCGGTGAAAGCGAATTATTGGAGAGAGCACGGCCTGACGAGAGACGTTCGGCGCGGTTTTATTCGTTCACCGTGACCACGATCTCGGCTATTGCCTCGGTGAAAATTATTGGAGAGGAGCACGGCCTGACGAGAGACGTTTGGCGCGGTTTTATTCGTTCACAGTGACCACGATCTCGGCTATTGCCTCGGTGAAAGCGAATTATTGGAGAGAGCACGGCCTGACGAGAGACGTTCGGCGCAGTTTTATTCGTTCACCGTGACCACGATCTCGGCTATTGCCTCGGGGAAAGCGAATTATTGGAGAGAGCACGGCCTGACGAGAGACGTTCGGCGCGGTTTTATTCGTTCACCGTGACCACGATCTCGGCTATTGCCTCGGTGAAAGCGAATTATTGGAGAGAGCACGGCCTGACGAGAGACGTTCGGCGCGGTTTTATTCGTTCACCGTGACCACGATCTCGGCTATTGCCTCGGTGAAAGCGAATTATTGGAGAGAGCACGGCCTGACGAGAGACGTTCGGCGCGGTTTCATTCGTTCACCGTGACCACGATCTCGGCTATTGCCTCGGTGAAAGCGAATTATTGGAGAGAGCACGGCCTGACGAGAGACGTTCGGCGCGGTTTCATTCGTTCACCGTGACCACGATCTCGGCTATTGCTCGGTGAAAGCGAATTATTGGAGAGAGCACGGCCTGACGAGAGACGTTCGGCGCGGTTTTATTCGTTCACCGTGACCACGATCTCGGCTATTGCCTCGGTGAAAGCGAATTATTGGAGAGAGCACGGCCTGACGAGAGACGTTCGGCGCGGTTTTATTCGTTCACCGTGACCACGATCTCGGCTATTGCCTCGGTGAAAGCGAATTATTGGAGAGAGCACGGCCTGACGAGAGACGTTTGGCGCGGTTTTATTCGTTCACCGTGACCACGATCTCGGCTATTGCCTCGGTGAAAGCGAATTATTGGAGAGAGCACGGCCTGACGAGAGACGTTCGGCGCGGTTTTATTCGTTCACCGTGACCACGATCTCGGCTATTGCCTCGGTGAAAGCGAATTATTGGAGAGAGCACGGCCTGACGAGAGACGTTTGGCGCGGTTTTATTCGTTCACCGTGACCACGATCTCGGCTATTGCCTCGGTGAAAGCGAATTATTGGAGAGAGCACGGCCTGACGAGAGACGTTCAGCGCGGTTTTATTCGTTCACCGTGACCACGATCTCTGCTATTGCCTCGGTGAAAGCGAATTATTGGAGAGAGCACGGCCTGACGAGAGTCGTTTGGCGCGGTTTTATTCGTTCACCGTGACCACGATCTCGGCTATTGCCTCGGTGAAAGCGAATTATTGGAGAGAGCACGGCCTGACGAGAGACGTTTGGCGCGGTTTTATTCGTTCACCGTGACCACGATCTCGGCTATTGCCTCGGTGAAAGCGAATTATTGGAGAGAGCACGGCCTGACGAGAGACGTTCGGCGCGGTTTTATTCGTTCACCGTGACCACGATCTCGGCTATTGCCTCGTGAAAGCGAATTATTGGAGAGAGCACGGCCTGACGAGAGACGTTCGGCGCGGTTTTATTCGTACACCGTGACCACGATCTCGGCTATTGCCTCGGTGAAAGCGAATTATTGGAGAGAGCACGGCCTGACGAGAGACGTTCGCCGCGGTTTTATTCGTTCACCGTGACACGATCTCGGCTATTGCCTCGGTGAAAGCGAATTATTGGAGAGAGCACGGCCTGACGAGAGACGTTCGGCGCGGTTTTATTCGTTCACCGTGACACGATCTCGGCTATTGCCTCGGTGAAAGCGAATTATTGGAGAGAGCACGGCCTGACGAGAGACGTTTGGCGCGGTTTTATTCGTTCACCGTGACAACGATCTCGGCTATTGCCTCGGTGAAAGCGAATTATTGGAGAGAGCACGGCCTGACGAGAGACGTTTGGCGCGGTTTTATTCGTTCACCGTGACCACGATCTCGGCTATTGCCTCGGTGAAAGCGAATTATTGGAGAGAGCACGGCCTGACGAGAGACGTTTGGCGCGGTTTTATTCGTTCATCGTGACCACGATCTCGGCTATTGCCTCGGTGAAAGCGAATTATTGGAGAGAGCACGGCCTGACGAGAGACGTTTGGCGCGGTTTTATTCGTTCACCGTGACCACGATCTCGGCTATTGCCTCGGTGAAAGCGAATTATTGGAGAGAGCACGGCCTGACGAGACGTTCGGCCGCGGTTTTATTCGTTCACCGTGACCACGACCTCGGCTATTGCCTCGGTGAAAGCGAATTATAGGAGAGAGCACGGCCTGACGAGAGACGTTTGGCGCGGTTTTATTCGTTCACCGTGACCACGATCTCGGCTATTGCCTCGGTGAAAGCGAATTATTGGAGAGAGCACGGCCTGACGAGAGACGTTCGGCGCGGTTTTATTCGTTCACCGTGACCACGATCTCGGCTATTGCCTCGGTGAAAGCGAATTATTGAGAGAGCACGGCCTGACGAGAGACGTTCGGCGCGGTTTTATTCGTTCACCGTGACACGATCTCGGCTATTGCCTCGGTGAAAGCGAATTATTGGAGAGAGCACGGCCTGACGAGAGACGTTCGGCGCGGTTTTATTCGTTCACCGTGACCACGATCTCGGCTATTGCATCGGTGAAAGCGAATTATTGGAGAGAGCACGGCCTGACGAGAGACGTTCGGCGCGGTTTTATTCGTTCACCGTGACCACGACCTCGGCTATTGCCTCGGTGAAAGCGAATTATTGGAGAGAGCACGGCCTGACGAGAGACGTTTGCGCGGTTTTATTCGTTCACCCGTGACCACGATCTCGGCTATTGCCTCGGTGAAAGCGAATTATTGGAGAGAGCACGGCCTGACGAGAGACGTTCGGCGCGGTTTTATTCGTTCACCGTGACCACGATCTCGGCTATTGCCTAGGTGAAAGCGAATTATTGGAGAGAGCACGGCCTGACGAGAGACGTTCGGCGCGGTTTTATTCGTTCACCGTGACCGCGATCTCGGCTATTGCCTCGGTGAAAGCGAATTATTGGAGAGAGCACGGCCTGACGAGAGACGTTCGGCGCGGTTTTATTCGTTCACCGTGACCACGATCTCGGCTATTGCCTCGG